>NW_028227266.1:19622600-19662600 GCF_978045245.1 Mus caroli
TTAGCATCTGGGGTATTGGTGTCTGTTTTATTTTTTATTATGTTTTGTGGTGGGTTGAATATTCTTGGATCAGGGAGTGACACTACTTGGAAGTGTGGCCTTGTTGGAGTGGGCCTGGCCTTGATGGAGGAAGTGTCTCACTGTGGGGGTGGGCCTTGAGACCCCCCTCATAGCCATGAGGGAGACAGCCTTCTCCTCTTGGCCTTCAGAGCAAGGCAGGACTCCTCCCGTGCTATGCCTGCCTCGATGCTGCTATGTTTTCCATCTTAATGATAACGCATTGAACCTCTAAACCTGTAAGCCACCCCCAATTAATTGTTTCCTTTATAAGACTTGGCTTGGTTGTGGAGTTTCTTCACAGCAATGGAAACCCTAACTAAGAATGGAAACCATAACTAATTTATAACCTTTCATTTTATGAATTATTATGATAGAAAGTAGATGGCACATTCAAATATGATAGCCAAGACTGTAAGTGTGTACAGTGTAAGAAGTACTAATAAGAGAAGGAGATACCGTAATGGAGAGATGGCTCAGAGCTTAAGAGCACTGACTGAGCATGGTCTGCTCTTCCAGAGGTCCTGAGTTCAAATCCCAGCAACCACATGGTGGCTCACAACTGACTGTAATGAGATCCAACGCCCTCTTCTGGTGTTTCTGAAGATAGCAATAGTGTACTTATAATAAATAAATAAATCTATCTTTGAAAAAGAGAGAGGAGATGCACCTTGGTGGTGACACCAGTGAAACTCATCCTTTCTGCACATGGAGGCCCAGGGGACAGGGTTTATTGTCTGAGCCTAACAGAGTAGTTGCAGCTACAGCAGAGGGCTGCCTGGCAGGAGCCAGGCAGGAGGGAGTCAGTGAAATGAATACCTGGAACCCCCATTCCTTCCTCTCTCCCTTCTCTGGCCAGAAGATTTGGCCAAACCCAACTGGAAGCCCGAGCAAGAAGGCTCCTTGGATAGAGTGGTCAGTTTCTTCTTGCCTGGATTCAATTAGAAACAGATGGAAGGTCTGCAAGGAAAACATAACATATCCAGTTCATGGATGTATTATTGAGAAAATAGTTTCTCAGTATCAACAAAAATGTCTGTAACTCTTTTAACCTGCTTCTTCTCCTAACTATGGTGGTGAGATCATAGGTAAGATTCCTTCCTTATAACATGAGAGTTCCCGTTAGGACTTTGGACTGATTAACTCTGGATACACTTTTATTTTCTTCCACTCGCTTATTTAAAAAAATATGAACAATATTACTAATACTATCCCATTTTGATAGATTTGTGATTTACAACAGAGTGATATGTTTTGAATATTTAATAATACTTAGTTATATCCACATTTTACCATTCTCATTATCTCTGTTCCTTCCTACATCTTTAAGTCCCTACCACCCCAATCCCTTGTTATTTTTATTTTGAGGTTGTGTCTTAAGTTGCTCTAACTTAATTGTTTCTTTTTAATATGGTATACTGTTATTCCAGATGAATTTGCAGATTGCTTTTTCTAATTCATTGAAGAATTGAGTTGGAATTTTGATGGGATTGCATTGAATCTGTAGATTGCTTTTGGCAAGATAGCCATTTTTACTATATTGATCCTGCCAATCCATGAGCATGGGCGATCTTTCCATCTTCTGAGATCTTCTTTAATTTCTTTCTTCAGAGACTTGAAGTTCTTATCATACAGATCTTTCACTTCCTTTGTTAGAGTTACGCCAAGGTATTTTATATTATTTGTGACTATTGAGAAGGGTGTTGTTTCCCTAATTTCTTTCTCAGCCTGTTTATCCTTTGTGTAGAGAAAGGCCATTGACTTGTTTGAGTTAATTTTATATCCAGCTACTTCATTGAAGCTGTTTATTAGGTTTAGGAGTTCTCTGGTGGAATTTTTAGGGTCACTTATATATACTATCATATCATCTGCAAAAAGTGATATTTTGACTTCTTTCATACTGGAAAGTGACACTCTCAGCTTTTTCTTTAGAGGATTAAAAAAAATCCTTTTATTAATTAATTAATTTATTTACTTTACATCCCAATTGCAGCCCACCCTCTATGCCCAGCCCCCCCCCACACACACACACAGCTCCTTCCTCTATCTCCCCTCCCCTTTTCCCCTTAAAAGGGAGAGGCCTCCCTGGGTACCAACCCAGCCTGGCTCATCAAGTTACTGCAGGACGGGGCACACACGTCCTCTCCCATTGAGGCTAGACAGGGCAGCCCAGTTAGGAGAATAGGCTCCACAGGCAGGCAACAGTGCCAGCTCTCCTATTCCAGATATGGGAGACCTGCATGAAGACCAAACTGTACATCTGCTACATATGTGTGTGTGGGGAGGGGGAGTTGAGGATGGGGGTCGAGGAGGATGGAGGTTGATGGCTAGATCCAGCCACCAAAGTATGCTCTTTGGTTGATGGTTCAGTCTCTGGGAGCCCCTAAAGCGTTCAGTTTAGTTGACTCTGTTGGTCTTCTTTTGGAGTTCCTATCTCCTCCAGGTCCCCCACTCCTTTCCCTAACACTTTAAAAGACTCCCCGAGCTCCATCTAACTTTTCCCTATGGGTCTCTTCATATGTTTCCTTTTAGCTGCTTGGTGGAGCCTCTCAGAGGACAGTTAAGCTAGGTCCCTGTCTGTAGGTATAACAAAGTATTATTAATAGTGTCAGGAATTGGTTCTTACCCATGGGATGGGTCTCAAGTTGGGCCGATTATTGGTTGGCCCTCAGTTTCTGCTCCATCTTTGTCCTTGCACTTCTTATAGGCCCAACAGATTTTGGGTTGAAGGTTTTGTGGGTGGGTTGGTGTTCTTATCCCTCTACTGGGGGTCCTGCCTGGCTACTAGAGGTGGCCACTTCAGGTTTCAGGATACCCCATTGCTAGGAGTATCAGCTAGAGTTAGCCTCACAGACTCCCTGGAGCCTCCCCAATCCCAGGTCTCTGACACTGTCTAGAGATTTCATTCGTCCATCTGTCCCCCACCCACACTATCCACTCCCATTCTCCATCAGTTCCCACCCACTTCCCCAGCCCTCTCTACCCAGTTCTCTCTGCACCTGATTCTCTCATCTCTCCCCTCCCCTCCCTCTCCCATTCATTCCCTCCCTCCATCTACTTCTGATGACAGTTTCCCCTTCTGAGTGAGATTTGCTATTTAGCTTCTTTGGGTCTGTGGATTGTAGCATAGGAATTCTGTACTTTATGGCTAATATGCACTTATAAGTGAATACATACCATGCGTGTCCTTTTGTGTCTGCGTTACTTCATTCAGGATGATATTTTCTACTTCCATCCACTTGCCTGCAAATTTAAATTTGTTTATTTTATGCCTACTTTGGAAGGATATTTTTGTTGATTATAAAATTTCAGTTCAGTAGTCATAGTATTTTAGCACTTAAAATTTTTCTACTGGTCTTCTGGCTTTTGTAGATACTATTTGAGAAATTGGCTGTTTTTTTAATAAGTATATTTTTTGATTTTATATGGTTCATTTCTTGGGTTCTTTAAATAAAAAAATGAATTCAACTTGGTGTATGTATGTCTGTGTATATGTGTGTGTGTGATTGCACATGTGCATGCCTGCACTAATGTGTGAAGGTCAGAAGACAACTTGTATGAGATGTTTCTTTTTTATACCATGTAGGTTCTGGGGATTTAACTCAGGTTATCAGGTTTCTCATGCAGGCATGTTTATATGCTGATAGATCTTGCCTGCCTCTTAAATTCTTTTAACTTTAATTTTCAGTACATTTATTAGGGTAGACTGAAGAGTTATATGTTTATTCTCAGGTTGCTACTTTCTATAATCCTTTTAAAAAGAGAATAAAAAAGACTGGAGCATTAACTTATTGTTTTAAGAGCATATTGTTACTCTTTATAAATTAAACACATCTGCACACATACACAGCACAGCCTGGGTGTGGAAGTCAGAAGACACTTTGGGGAGTTGGTTCTCTCTTTCTACTATGGGTTCTAGGGATAGAACTCAGGTTATGCGGTTTGCAAGTCAAGGACTTTCATCAGGTGGGCATTTCTCTGCTCCCTGGTTCCTCTTTTCGGTAGTTTTACATGTTCTTTATTAACATTGACTTATAATTACCGTGCCTCCATGTGCTGTCCAAGCTGACCTTGGTTCATGCCTGCTCTCCTGACTTGTATTTCTCAGTGCTGCCATGCCAGGCAAACATGGGTTCTTAACAGGAGGGTGGCAGTCATGGAGGAAGCCAGCCAGAAAGGCCAAGGAAAGTATAATCGTCTCCTTTTCCTTTATACGGGGCTGTCCTTGCTTATTGTCAATACCATGAAAAGAAATGATTGCCTATTACAGTTGAAGAAAATGTAATATAGACTCGTTAGCCTCCTCTTTGTTCTTTGTAATTTCATGATTATGCATGTCACACACCCTCGCCCCTGCACTCCTCCTCCAGTTTGTTCGGTCCACAGGGTGTGGTTGTTTGGATGAGACTGGGCTCCAAAGGCGCAGATGTTTGAATACTTGGTCCCCAGTTGGTGGAACTGTTCGGAAAAGGTTTAGGGGTGTGGTCTTGCTAGAGGATGCTTGGGGAAGACTTTGAATCTTTGTGGTTTTTCCTGGTTCCTGCTACATGTTTACATTTGAATGTTACACTTGAATGTTTATACATGTTACACTGAGATGAGCTCTCAGCTTCCTGTTCCTGCCGCCATGTCTGCTGCTGTCCATCTCCATCTTCATCATGGTGGACTTTTATCTCCCAGGAGCCATAAACTCAAGTAAGCTCTCTCTTCTGCACACTGTCTTAGTCGCATTGCTTTGTCACAGCTGTAGAAAAGTAACGAATGTGCAGGGTCTCACTCAAGATGGCCAGCCTCTAATTGGGGAGTCCCCTGCATCAGCCTCCTAAGTGCTGGGATTATAAAGTTGCAACCCTGCCCACTGACAAATGGTTCTTGATGAAACACACACCAATTTTGAAGCTTATCCAAAGTAAAGAATTTTGAAAATGGTAGAAGATTGTGATTTAAAAAGACAAATTATTTTATCTAATGATTTGCAGTTAAGGCCACTATATGACTGAAGTCTTTTTCATTTCCAAAACTGAATTAATTTATATTATTTTTATTGCAGTCTTCATAATATTCCTATTATTCAAAATAAAAGCACAGAGGAAAAGGAAGCAAAGAGAAGCAAAGGTTTTATAACTTTAAATATGCATTTTCCCTTCTGCAGTCATTGAACATTAGAATACAAATGAGGAGCTGCTTTTCTTTCCATTGTAACCTGAGAAGCCTGGTGTACTAAGTCCTGTCAGCCAGAGATCTGAATTATTAGGTTGCTACTGCAGGCTGCAAAGGAGCTGAAGTATTTTCATTTCTTGAGAGGTTATGTTGTGAAAAATTTGTTTTGTAAGAGTAGACAGACAAAAAGCATGTGTTTCTGTTCTTACCTGGACTCCCGTAAGAGATAGCTTTGCAAAGAGTTCCCACATGTGTGTGGGAGCCGCCTTCATAGTCCTGCTGTCTTACATACCAGAGTAATTTGTTTCATATTTTTTATCTATTTATTTTAATTTTATTTAATCTTTTTCTTTTTTTTTTTTTTCCACTCCAGATTTTATTCCCCTTCTGGTCCATTCTCTGATTGTTCCCATCCCATCCCTCCTTCCCATCACCCTGTCTCCACGAGGATATCCCCTCTGTCCCCCAGACCTCTAAACTCCCTGGGGCCTCCAGTCTCTTGAGGGTTAGGTGCATCTTCTCTGACTGGACCCAGACGTGGCAGTCCTCTGCTGTCTATGTGTTAGGGGCCTCATATCAGCTGATGTATGCTGCCTGGTTGGTGGTCCAGTGTCTATGTTAAGCACTTAAAAATCCCCTCAAATTCTATCTTCATGTGACTCTAGCATAAGGTATTATACAAGAAGTATACAGTAAGATACTTTGGCACGTAGTTGAGATAGCAAATTTTATAAGCAAGCTATTGAATGAGATGAAATTTGTAGGACCAGTTCCGTGAACAACGTCTGTGAGCTGCCTAAGAGCTGTAGAAACGGGGCAATGCTCTTTCAGACTCCATAATTGAGAAGAACTTCAGCTGTTTGGTTAAAGACAGCTACCAGTGATTGCTGTGTGTGTCACTGTAGCTCTCAACTCATAGCATATATGTGCCTATAGTGTATCTCCCAGCTGTGTGCATGGAATGGAAAAATTAAATTTCTTATTCTTTGTATAAACGATCTTTATTGGACAGGAAGTGACGAAGTGTTTTAAAGTCTTTTGAACTCAGAGGGTGTTTACAGCCTATAGTAATAGTGGTAGCAGATGTAATTAGCAACCATAAAGAAAGCCCCATAATCCTTATTAGTAATTAAATAGGCCCTAAAAATCACCCTTCTTAGTATAGTCTTTACTTTAGCAAGTATTTTTTTAATAGAAATTTCTCAGTTTTAAAGACAGACAGACATTGAAAGTATCCTATAACAAAAAATGTTACCAACTTGGGTTGTGTCTGGATGACTTATTTATTGCTGAGTGTGATTATAAATTGGTCAGTTTCATGGAAGCCTAGTAAATAATGATAGACTTGTGTGATAATAGAACTATTTTTTTTTTTTTTTGGTTTTTCGAGACAGGGTTTCTCTGTGTAGCCCTGGCTGTCCTGGAACTCACTTTGTAGACTGGGCTGGCCTCGAACTCAGAAATCCGCCTGCCTCTGCCTCCTGATTGCTGGGATTAAAGGCGTGCACCACCACGCCCGGCTGATAATATCCTAAATTCAAGTTCTAAAACAAACCAATTGCAAGATATTGTTAGCAGGTCAACAATGTGACCTCATTTAATGAGTGACAAGTCAAAAGCCAGGTGAAACTAGTGTGCCTTGGCCTTGACAGCAACTATGTAAGCAGGAAGGACTAAAGAGGCACAAGTCTGTTCATGTCATCTTCTGCCTGACGTGGCTGAGGTGCGGTTTGTGCTCTCAGGACCTTGGGCGTCTGGGTGACTGCATGCCTCCTAGACCCTTGCTAGTTAGAAGTACAGCAGTGTCCTCCCAGCACCATGGGATGCAGTTAGCAAGGACTCCATTTGAAGATGTAGCTCATGCCAGGTCTCTGCTTCTGAGAGTCAACAGAGTAGAATTTAAGATAGGTTTGATGTACAAATGAACTGGGAAAGCAAATTTCAAGTTTTATTTTTTAGTGATTTCTGTGTTTACTTTCAGGCAGTGGTGAAGTAGATCCAGGGTAAACATCTGTGAGTTTAAGGGCTATTTGGCTTCAGCTGGACTAAACTTTCAGGCAGTGGTGAAGTAGGTCAAGGGTAATGGCGGTAAGGATACATTATTTGAAGCAATATAAGCATCACTGTGGCTTTTATGTGGAGTGTGCATTTAAGAGTTAGTTGCTTTATGGCACAATGGCACATTTGCTAGATATGAAGCTTTGAACTTGTCATTTTCTGAGCCTGAATTTCCTCATTTGCCAGGTGGAAGTGACAGACATGATAGCATGGACCATTGGCTTTCAACCTGTGGGTTGCAACCCCTTTGGGGATCAAACACCCCTTTCATAGGGGTCACATAAGAGCACTGGAAAACACAAATATTTACATTACTATTCCCAACAGTAGCAATTTACAGTTATGAAGTATGAAGTGGCACTAAAAATAATTTTATGGTTGGGCGTTACCAAAAAGTGAGGAACTGTATTAAAGGGTCATGACACCAGCAAGTTAGAGAGCCATTAGTCAAATAGGTAGTTCTCAGTGGAGGTGATTTTAGAGACACTGGAGTCTGGGGGTCTTCAAATGTCACATGCAGTGGAGCTGCAGTCACCAGCATTGTGTTTTAGAGGTGATCCCCAGGAATTCTAATACATTACCAAGATTGAGCACCACTAATCTTAAACTAGCTGAAAAGCTAGATTGTTCTACCTGCTAGAAGGTAATTAGTTCATTGTCTTAGATACTCCATTTTGCAAGTGTGGAAACTCAGACACCAGAAGGGAAATTGTAAGCCTGACATAAGCCATGGTTGTCTGGGAAGGAGGAGCTCTGAGAAAATGCCTCCATCAGAGTGGCATGTAGGCGAGTCTTTGTGACGTTCTTTGATTAATGATTGATGTGGGAGAGCCTAGCTAATTATGGGCCACAGCATCCCCGGGAAGGTGGTCCTAGGTTGTCTAAGGAAGCAAACTAAGAACAGCAGGAGGAGCAAGCCACTAAGCAGCATTTCCCACGGTCTCTGCTGCAGTCCCTCCTCCAGCGTCCTGCCTTGGCTTCCATCTGTGATGGACTACGACCTGGAAACCAAGACAATCCTAATCCCTTCCTCTTCAAGTTACCTTTGATCATGGTGTTTTATCACAGCAACAGGAAGCAAAGGAAGACACTGATCCTTAACACAGATGCATGAAGGGAGCAGAACTTACTTTGGTGATTGTTTGGAGCATTGCATTGATGATGGTTTAACTGTAGTGATATTGGAAGAGTTGAGAAAATAGGAAAAGGAGAAAGGTTTTGTTTTCAGCTGTCTAACTTACGGCAACTGAAATGTATAAAGGGAAGCAGATGTGTTTGTAGGCACATTTTAAACCAGAAGGACTTCTAAATTAACTTACTTTGAGTGCAATATGTAGACGTGATCTTGCCACATGAATTCATGGTTTTAAGTGAGAGTGTAAGCAGAAAGTTACCAGCAAAGGGGTAGAACTGTCTCATGGTGCTGGAGACTCAAAGTGTGCAGATGAGCATTAGGAGACGTCGAGGACAGCCTTGGAAGAAAACCGAGGGCGTGAAGAAGAACGGACGCCCAGAGGCATAGGAACCAGAGAAGCAGAGCGCATCCTGACAGTCTGCCCCGTCTGTGGAGGCTGTGCCCACATGTCTGGTGGGCGTCACCCGTTACTCTCTTCTCTGCGCTCACTGAGGAAAGCAGCTGCTCTCCTGCACTGTACATGACTGGCTTTATGCTTGGGCATTCTCAGGCTAGGACCTAGGCGTCTTTTCTGATGTTTTCATGTCACTTTTCTCAGATTCCAGTGATAATTATGTACTGTCACTTACTCTGTGTACCGTCTTCCTTCTGTCCATTATCTGTCCACTGATTGTGCTAACACCAAAGCCCATGGCATAGATTTCTTTGTTCATTTTTGTGAGACAGCATCTCGCCATGTATCTCTGGTTGACCTGGAATTTACTATGTGGATAAGGCTGGCCTTGAATTCACAGAGAACTCCCTGACTCTGCCTCCCAGGTGCGGGATTAAAGGTGTGCACCATCACCCCTGGCTTGGATCTTTTTAAAAAGTTTAATATTTTAATTAATTCTTTGAGAATTTAATACAATGTACTCTGATCACACTCACCCCTTTCTAACCCTTAAACTCCTCCTAGATCCACCTTCTATCTTTCTACCCACTCCTTCCTGTCCACCCCACCAACTCTAGTGTTTGATGCCCAAATACTCATGGGTGTGGGGCCAATTACTGGTGTGTGATCAATGTGTAGGATCACAAGAGTCCACACTCTTAAAGAAAACCCATATTCCCCACCCAGAAGCTCATCAACTGTCCAGAGCCCTCCTCTCACATGCTGAGATGTTGGCTGCATGATCTTGTTCAGGTAGCCACAGCTACTGCAAGTTGGATACTACTGGACTGAGTAGTGTCCATGTCCAGAAAAGAATGATTCTCTCTGGTCTTCCTCAACCCCTGGGTCTTAAAAGTCTTTTCACCCTCTATTCTTCAATAGTCCTTGAACTCTCTCTCTCTCTCTCTCTCTCTCTCTCTCTCTGTGTGTGTGTGTGTCTGTGTGTCTGTGTTATGGACAGTCTATCTCTGGCTGAACACTCCACTAACAATTGTTCTCTGCATTTGACCACTTTTGAGTTTCTGTGTTAATCACCGTCCATTACACAAAGAAACTTTCCGATAAGGGCAGCGGAATGGTAGATGAGAAATAAATACTAGTTATATTTGAAAAAGCTGTATGGGAACATATTGTTAAACAAGCTTCATAGATTATCTATCTATCTATCTATCTATCTATCTATCTATCTATCTATCTATCTATCTATCTATCTGAAATTACCCTACATAGGAGATGATGCTTCTTCTAGAAGCCATGGGTTGCCAAACGAAAATCCCAGTTCTAGATGTAGAATACTTCCTCTCATGTTGGTCAGGGGCATTCTAGAGACTTCAGAACAGCACAGGCCATTATTCTTGACTTTCTGCCAGAAGTTACTAGTGAGAGCCTGTTGCTGGTAACACCACAGGCTTTGGTCACAGGGCATGGAGAAATCAGGTTGGCAATGGCCAAGAAGCCTCCTCCCTTCCGACAAGCTTTCACAGTACTGGGAAGCGGTGTGCTGACTGCTGTGGTGAGTCCTGTGTGTCACAATAATGACCAATGATGAACTAGTGTCACAAATCGTCAGGGGTAGTCACCTGCTTTCTGATTGGATTTAAGACCACTTCCTGTTCCACAGGAGGGAACATATGCCTGCTTCTGCAAATATGGTCAAGATCCATCCCTGGGGAGATTCCAGGTCCCTGTGCTGAACCTCCTACTCCTGTTAAATGAACACAGTAGTGAACATGTAGTCATATATAGACTTGTAAATTAGGGTTTTTAAAATATCCATATATATTGGAAATGATTTTAATAGTTAATTTTGATTGTTACTGCTATTTCAGAAGCAAAACTTTGGTCATTTCCTTTAAAATAGCTTATTCATCTTATGTAAGAGAACCTATAAAGACACACCCAGATGGCCAGAGGTAGGAAGATGCTATCATCTTTCATCCTTCTGAGATGTGACTGAGAGGGAAAGGTAGTTCTGGTAACGATCTCATCCACACATCAGGTGTTAGTTGGAATTGGCTTGTGAAACTGTGATGTACTGTTGTAGAAACTCTTAACCCCAATTCGGGGTTTCTACCTTGCCTTTGACCATTTAGTTTTTTGATAAAAGATACACATAACCTTTATATTTACAATATGCCTTAAACAGCACGAAAGCTGGGCAGATATCTACTCTCTATGTTATTAGAATCTACTTTTTATCTATAACCCTGAGTTATTAGTTACTATGTTTTATCTGGGCTGCTCTTAACTCCAGTTGGCCAGCCCTCAGGGACATGTTTTCTTGAACTCACCTAACGCATGGCAGCTTCTTCTCCATTTATCTTCTCACCCTCCCGTTTCTCTTCTGACTCCAAGCTTGGGAATCTTAAACTCCACCTATGTCTCTTCTGCTCAGCCATTGGCTGTCAGCATCTTTATTTATCAACTAGAAATAACTTGGGGGCAAGGTCACACTGTCATTTGGATCTACATGCAGATTCTCTCATCTCTGGGACACCCAGGCTTCGGGGGCTCAATCTAGCATTAGAATACAAGCAGCATCAGGCCACTCCTCTACAATTTACCTTTATGCTAGCTTGCTCTATGAGTCTCAAATGGGGGCGATTTTGCCCCAGTCTCTGAGAGGCATTACCCAGGGTTTGAAAAAGTTTTTGGTTGCCATGACTGTAGGAGGGATTGCTGTTATTTGCGTCTGGTGATTGGAGGCCAGGTAGGCTTTTAAATGTGTTGTAATGCATGGGAAGCCTCCACAACAAGGACTAATTTCTCTTCATTCAATTAGCTTAGCAAGTTATTATTTAGTTCCCTGTGTGTTAGGTACCATGCTATATTCTGGGTGTACCTTTTTTGAGCAAAATGGTTGTGGTTACTGAATTAATGGAACCTATAGTGGAGGAGACTGAGATTAAGCACAAAATTGCTCAACTTTTCCATAACAGTAAAAATACCAGGAAAGAACAGATCCAGGTGCTCTGGAAACGCGCAGCAGAGGACCAAACCTTGAGATAGGGGAAGAGATTTTGACATTTGAATTGAAATGTATTTGTGAAGTTACCTTGAACTATGTGATGATGCCTTTGAAGAAGAGAGAGGAGGAACAGGCCAGGTACCAAAGGGACATAGAGAGTGGCCATGACACAGAAGTAGGAGTGGGTCACTGTAGTGGAGGCCATGGCAGGAGATGGAGGGCAGGGTGTAGGGTGTAGGTTGCTAGTGGAGCTTAATGAGAGCAGCCAGCTGCCAATCCTCTATTTGTTCAAAGGATTTTGATTTCCAAGTGGGAAATCACTGCTGGCTCCAGTCCCAGGGGGTAATGTGGTCAGATGTGCATTTGAAAAGAGCATTTGCATTTGTGAGCTGTTACCTAACAGTGTTCCTGCTCCTGCATGCTCTGCTCCTCCTGCGCACAAGATCTGATCTGCTGGAGTCCGGCCTGGGCTTTTGTCGCCCACTGACTATTCCCTTCACTTTGGTACTGTTTGAAAGCTGTTCTGATATTAACATCTTGGTGGCTTAAAAATAGTGGCCATTTTTTTCTACTGATATTCTTTTATTCAATAGAATTAATAACAATTATAAGACATTTTTTCCATTGACATATTAAAAATGATTTACTTTTTGAAAAAAGAATAATGGAGTTCATAGACATTTGCATTTTTGTTGAATTAACTCTCATGCAAAAAAGAAGTTTCTTGCCAATGACTTAACGTGATTGCACCCACAGTGACATTTGTAGTCACATAAACTGCCTCTCTGATGCCTCTCCGGCTGAAATGCCTTTTTTTTTTTTTTTTTTTGTCCATTTGTCCTACTCGCATTCGATTTCAAATCCTCACGAAGCCTTTCTTTAATTTCTCAGTTCAGTCATGAGCCTTTTAAGGGTTGTTTTCTTATGTTACTTCACAAATGATGTTACGGATTCTCTCTCTCTCTCTCTCTCTCTCTCTCTCTCTCTCTCTCTCTCTCTCTCTGTTATATGCTTGTGTGGGTATGTGTGCACATGAATGCAGGGCCACTGGATCCTCCTAAACCGGAATTACAAGTGGTTGTTAGCCATTTGGCGTGAGTACTGGGAACTGAGCTTGGTCTTCAACAAAAGCAGTGTGTTCACCCAACTACTGAGCCCAACAGATGGCACATAGTTCAAGTACTCTGCAAGCTGAGGCAAGGGGAAGTCTTGAATTTGAGCTAGCCTGGGCTACTTACGAGGTTGTTCAAAAAGCACATTAAGAAGCACACCAGAGCAGAGCAGGGTACAGATCTATTAATCCCCTTGTCACTGGGGATGTCCTTCCAAATACCACCATATAATATGGTGTTTTTAAAAGTAAATGAGATGTTATTAGTAAAACTTTTGAAACAGGATCTTGTTCTTTATAGCCATTGTTGCCTCAGTTGTTCTGCAGCCTGGGTCTGCCTCAAGGTTGATCCTCCTGCCTTGGCTCCCGCAGTACCGAGCAGAGGAACCAGTCTTTGTTTTCAGGTGTGGTGTAGATCCTGAGGGAGGATGAGCACGTGCATAGCTTCTCCTCAGTCATACCTCCCAGCGAGCTCCCCATGGTGGGAGGCAGGCTGCTGTCCTTTCCAGAGATTCACAGTCCTTATACTCTCTTCTTATGATTCCTTTAAACTCACTGTCCAGTTTCCATTTTCATCCCACTAGAGACCAGGCATTCCTAGCCAATAGTGATGCCTGTGGCCGGGCCAGTACACTCTTCTACAGTGTCCCTAACCTGACTCCTGTGCACATCATATCTGTTCTCCTGTGTTCAATTTGATGGCTTTACTTATTTTTATTTTTTGATATGGAGTCTATGAAAATCAGGTAGGTCTTGGTACTTCAGCTCTGTGTACTGTACCCTCAGTGCTAAGGGTATATCATATACTTCACGCTTGACCTAGTTTGACTCATTATTTACCTGTGTGATTTTTCTGCACTGCCTGTCACTGTTGAACACATTCTGTGTTTATTTCTTTTGTCTGTTGCTTTCCTGCCTTTCGTAGAGTCTGACCATCGGGAAGCTCAGAACTCTGGAACTGTGCCAGCCATGCCTTTGTTACCCAGTAGATACCCACTGAGTGACTGCTTCTGACTCTTAGTGAAAAGACCTTGCTACACTGTGATGTGTGTTCCTGGAGGGCCCTGGTGTGGTGCCACACTCCCTTCATCACGTGTCCCAAGTCACCTCCTATAGGATGGGTTCTCTCCCTCCCTGTTGGACTTTGATGTTCTTTACTTGTGTCCCTGTAGTCTCCATGGACAGCATGTCTGTATCACCCACTATACTTTGAGTCCTTTGTTAGGAGTGTGCAGAACACTTGTGCATCTTTAGCCTCTAGGATGGTTACTGGACGTATGAGATGCCAGTTGATTTTTACAATAATGAAGGGAGTTGGAACGAGTCAGTCCTTTTAAACACCTTTTGTGTCCACAGTACAAAGTGGCCACTTCAAAGAGTTACATCGCTTTCTTTTTTCTAGTTGGTAATTTCTTGTTTAGTCTGAAAATACAAATTAGTCTGATTTCATAGGCTATGTGGACTTTCTAGTAGGTCTAATAAAAGAGCAGGTTTGTCCTGAGCCCTATGCAAAGAACTGTTCTTACTATAAAAGAACTTTGTTTAGTTCCATTTATAGCCCTGTAATTCAGCAAGTTTTTGGTGACTACTTATTTTTTCAGAGTTCGTGCTACTATGATGTCTTTGGAAGCTGGCCTTGGTCCCTCCAT
This sequence comes from Mus caroli, assembly GCF_978045245.1. Taxonomy (NCBI): domain Eukaryota; kingdom Metazoa; phylum Chordata; class Mammalia; order Rodentia; family Muridae; genus Mus; species Mus caroli. The sequence goes on from NW_028227266.1 coordinate 19,637,172, forward strand.
TTTCCTTGTACATTCCCTGGCCATTCTAATTACCACATCCCTGCCTTAAATAACCCATGTTCTTGATTATTAAAAGTAATGGTGGGTAGCAATAATAACAGAATGCCATTTACCAAGCCTCAAATTGCACCTTAAAAATCATTACAATTTTCCTTCGTTGGAAGTCAGCCTGGAAGAGTGAGGAAAAACATGGTAGGAACTTAGGCCCTCGATTTGCTTCCTCCTGGCACAGCCCTTTTGCATTCAGTGTGAGCTGTGTGCATCAGGCTCATGGGAAGTGGATATGTCGAAAAGAACCAACAGGCATAATTGTTTCTTAAAAATTGAAAAAGTAATTTCTTGACACATACTTTAAAAAATTATGCCAGTGGTTTTTCTTACTGTCAGACTTATTTTCATAAAGCACTGACTTTGCTGAAAAAAGCAGGGTGGGCAAGATGACTCAGTGATAAAGCACTTGTGTTGTGGGCCTGATTTCCCTCATTCAATCACCAGAGCCTACGTGAAGGAGAGAGTTCATTCACAAACTTGTCTTCTGACCTCCACATGCGCATCATGGGATACGCATGGTGCTCTCTACCCCAAACATAAGTCATACAAAAGATAGCAATAAGCATAGCTGTTCAAGTACTGCTGTGGTAGGATATAGAGCCCTTTGAGCCATGGTACACATGTAGAGTGCTTGAGAAATCTCCAGACTGCCTTTCTAAGTGGCTCTGACAGTTTAACTTCCCTACCCACGAGTCAAAGTTGCAGTCTCTCCACAGCATTGATAGCATTTGTTGTCTGAGGGGATCCCTGCAACTGCTGCAGCTCCAGAAGAGCCACCCGAGCGGGGCCAGAGGAAATCCTGTTCAACACAACTTAGTTGGATAGTGTTGGTTCAAATGTCTACAGTCATTTTTGACATAGTTCATCACCCTACAAATTGAAATAAAGTTTCTTTGTGACAATTATCAAAGCAAGGCTTAAGGATGGCTAGCTGGAAACTCCTTTGCAAAGTACCCGTGACCTCTTCTGTAAGAATTCTTTCCATGGACTGAGAAGCAGTGCTCAGGAGAAGGGTCTAGGGAGGAAGGGTCCGGAATAAGCATCTTATAAGACTCTTGACAGTACATGAGACCTCTTTCATAAGAATGAGTTCTGTTGCCTGAAACACAGTGCGTAGGAGTCCGGGATAAACATAATAGTTTGGGGGATTTGGGTGAATCCTGGCTCTACAGATTGCAAAAGATCACCAGGTTATTAACTACATCTAATCCCAGCTTTCTAGGCCAAAACCAGGTGTAAATCTCTTCCACTGAATAAAACAGCATGAGGGCTTAACATTCCTAGATTCTCTAGTGTTATCTGTGAACATAAAGACCTTGTGCTCTCTACAGTTGACCTTTGTTTTCTTATTGATATTCTCTGACAGGGCTGAGGTGGTGTGAAAATTTTAATCATTAACTTATGGAATCCAGAGTCACCTGGGAGAACAGCCTGTGAGGCATTGTCTTAATTGCATTAATTGATGTTGGAAGACTTGTCCGCTATGGGCGTCACCATTCCCTGGCTTTGGGATCCTGAACTGTGTAAGAGTGGAGAAACTTTGTTGAACACTACCCTGCTTGTATTAAGCCATTGCTCTGTGCTCCTGACTGTGGAGATGATAAAAACACTTGTTTCAGTTTCTTGCTGTCTTGATTTACCCACAGTGATGCTCTGTAATTGTTAGCTAAGTAAAGCTTTTCTCCCTTAAATTGCTTTGGTCAGCAGAATTTTATTACAGCAAGAAGAAAGGAAATTAACTCAAGAAGTCTCAAAATGGTTTTAATTTGAAAGTTTCTGATGATGAAAAAGTATGACTAAAGATTCCCAGCACCAGGCATGGGTTCTCTATTGTTGAGTATGCATCCTGTTCAGTTAGACAGCTGTGGTTACCTTCAAGGTCTGCATACCACCACACACCCGTAGGGCATGCCATTCTGGTTGTTGTGGGTTATGGACATCGGCTGGGTAGGACTTTTGGTTATCTCCCTCCTGTGGAAGCTTGAGTGGTACCTTCTGGTCCTTAGGGAAGAGGTGTTTAGGTCAGTTCTAGCTCAAGGGTCTCTGGGCCATGCACCTGAAGTGAATAGTCTCTTCAGCAATAGGGACTTACCTTCTATGTCTGGGGCTAACCTCAATCAATAAGCAATATCCTATAATGGTTTTTTGGGAGTCTCTTGAACAACTTTTACCTACAACTCAAGAGAAGGCTTCTCCTACCTGGTGTGGGTGTTTTTTTAGATGGCCTTTGGCTCTTGGAGGCAGCAGGGTTAGCACAGATGGGAAATTCTCATTTAAACTTTACATCCGAACACTGACTTGAATGTATTATAGTTATTCCTAGGTAGATAGTTAATAGTAAGACTCCTTATGAATTCTCAGGCATCTTCACTATTATTTTACCCTCTTCCTGCTTCTGTATTTATCTCTTCCCTTCTGTTCTTGATGTCCCTGTCCAGATGAGAGGCTCACTTTCCCATTTCCATCAGATCACTCATACCCCTCTCTAATGACGCCCCCAACCCCCAACCAGGCTATAACAGTCTAGTCTTACTCTTTTGGTTCCTAGAGTAGCATCTTCAGTTACATAATATGTACTCCCATCTGAAGATTTGCAGCTAGGAGCCTTAGACATGCTAATACATACTTACTTTTGTTTTTCTAGGTCTGCGTTACCTCACTCAGTATGATCTTTCTATTTTCACCCATTTATCTGCAACCTTCATGGTTTTACTTTTTCTTACAGCCAAATAGCATTCCATAGTATAGATATTTCACGGTTTCACTGTCTGTGGTTGGAAGGGCGTTTGGATTGTTTACATTTCATGAGTATTATGAGTAGAGCAGCAGTAACCATGACTGGTCAAGTATCTGTAGAACTGGGCATATGTGAAGGATGGGGTTGTTGGTCTTACAGTAGACTGTCTGTCTGTCTGTCTGTCTCTCTCTCTCTCTCTTTCTCCTCTCTCTCTCCCTCCCTTCCTTCCTTTTTTCCTTCCTTCCTTCTTTGCTTTCTTTCTCCTCCTCCTTCTTGTTTTGTTTTGTTTTTTAAGAGATTTACCACACTTATCTCAAGATTGCTTAGACTGGTTTGTAGTACCATTAACAATGAATGATGGCTTCTCATTTCTACACAATCTCTCAACTTTTCTTTTAGGTTGCTTTCTTGATCTTTGCCATTTTGACTGGGGTAAGATGAAATCTCAAAGTTATTTTGATTTCCATTTTCCTAATTGCTAGGGATGATGAACATTGTAACCATTTTTTTTCCTTCTTTTGAGAACTCCCTGTCCATTTTTTGAATGTGTTTGTTTTTGTTTTTGTTTTTGAGTTCTTTATGTATTCTGAATGTTAGTCCTCTGATACATAGCTGGCAAAGATTTCTCTTTGGACTTCCTCTTTTTTCAGTTGTTTGCTTCTTTAGCTGTGCAAAAGGTTTAAGCTTTATGAAGTTACACTTGTCAATTTTTAGGTAAATGCAACCCTATCCACAAAACCCTTTCCTACCCTTGCATGCTGCAGGCACTGCCTGGGTCTTCCCAGTGTTCTGGATTTCGCATTTCAGGTTTTGATTTATTTGTGGTTAGTTATGTCCAAGGTGATATGCTCACCTGCTTGTAACAAACAACTCTGCTGACTGCACCTCTCTAGGGCGACAGTTACTAACTTGGGATATGTCTTCCTTTTCTTCCCTGCATTTTAGGATAGTGAGTAAGATCTGAGATGATTTTGTTGTTTCTGACTCTATATGTGAGCTGGCGTTCTCCTTAATGTTTTGGTATTTTTTCTTTGATTTGTAGTGTGGCATATATTGTAAATAGATTATTCTCTGGATCAAGACTATTTGGGGCTCTCAATGCCTGTTGTGTTTTGATGTCCATTTCTTTCAGTTTGTTATATTTTCTGCTTTAATTTTATTAAACAAGTTTTCTATGTCTTTAGACTTTATACTGCTCCCACCCCTGATTCTTAGGCTTAGTCTCTTGAATAAAAAAGAAAATCTCAGTGTTGCTGATCTTTGGCTGTGATTGTTAAATTAATCTTGGTTTTGTCCTCTCTCCTGGAATATAATCCTCCAGCTTGGTCCTCTCTGGACATTATGCTTTCTGTTATGTATTTTGATCAGTTCTTTCATTTTTATAATTTGCTTGGTTCTTTTCCCATATCTCAATTTCTTTCTGAGTTTTTTTGTCCATATTTTTGAATTTCTCATCTAAGTTAAAGGCCACTTTGCCCACTCTATTTTCATCTCTGTGTCCTGAGTTGATTTTCTTGCTGTGTTCATCTGCTAATTGAGTCTTTTATCTTGGTCACTGATTCTTTTAAAGTAGGACCCACTCACTTCTGCTGTCTTGGTGTTCGGTTTCTGTTATTGAGAAGCCACGAGCTTGTAGGCTGACCTGTTGGGTTGCTGGCTTATGTTCCTGGAGTCTCTTTGCTGTGTTTTGTGCATTTGGCGGCACTTGTATGTCCTTTGGTTTTATTTTTTTCCTCTTTTTGTTTCTTTTATTTTATCTGAGTCCTCCTGTGAGTTATCTGAAATAGAAATTATGCTTTTTGCTACTGTTTATGGGGAGGGTGACTTTTGATCTTCCTGTATTTATTTATTTATTTATTTATTTATTTATTTATTTATTTATTTGGTGTGTGTATGTGTGCATATGTGAACATATTTATGCATGCATATATAGGTCTGTGTACAGGCATAAATGTGTGTGTGTATTTAAGCCACTGGTGAACATTTGGTATTATTCCTCAGATGCCATATATACCATATGGTTTTTTCTATTTATTTTATTTATTTTATTTTATTTTATTTTATTTTATTTTATTTCTTGAGACAGAGTCTCTGTCTTACTGCTCACCAAGTATGCTTGGCTAGCTCACTCTTGACCTCCAGGGATCTCTCTGTTTCTGTCTCCCTACCCTGGGATTACAAGCGTGTACCCCTACCCCTTGAATTTTTTTTTTTTTTAATGTTTGTTCTGGAGATCAAACACATAACCTTATCCATGCAGTGCCCCTGACTCTCAGACTAGCTTTTGCATGTAATGTGGGATTTACTTTGTTCTATATAATATCTACTTGCTATAACACCAGTTTTAGAAAGGAAGTGTGGGTGGAATCATGCTTTATGGGACCTTGAATAGTCTGTGTGCTGCTAGAGCCACTAGAGCACTAGAGGCACTGGAACCATAGGAGGCCTGCAGGCTGATTTAAGCCCTCTGCCTTTCATGCTTGGAAAGCACGAGGAGACTGGATAGTAGCCGATCACGTAAGGAGGGCATGGTAGTGCTTGTCCCATGTGTGTAACGGTGTAATAGTGGACTTAGTGAGAACATAGACTTTGGACATACTTTGAAAATAGTGTTGACAGTGTTTGCTGGTGGAATATGCTCTGGTTTGTAATCAGAGGTTTGTGTGCATGTATCTGGACTTTGGGACAGGTCTCCTTGGAGGTTTTCAAGCTGTTTAAAATGCTAGCACTGAGTTGGTTCCTGGGGCTAGAGTGTCCTGGCTTCCCTCTGTCCTTTCCAATCTTTGTGAGAGTCTGCTTGTAAAGAGAATCTTTTTATAATTCAGGGTCTATTTTTTTTTTTTTTTTTGGTGCTGTTTGGCCCGTGAAGCCATGGTCAGCTATTTCATATAGGTCAGAACTGTCTATTGAACCACAGTAGCTATCAGAGGGGGGACAGTTGCCATTTAAAATAAATATATGGTTTCCCTTCCACCTAGGCCTTTTTTAAAAATAGGGCAAGAACCACATCTTATTTTTCTTGTATCTTCTGATGTATAGTGGATGTTTAATATGTGTGTTTCAAATGAATGATAATAGATCCAAAACTATCTGTAAAGCCAAGTCAGTCCTCTGGGTCAAGAATGCCACTCACAGGGGCTGGCTGTGCTCAAGAAGGCCCATAATGCATATGCTGCTTTCCTGACATAACAGAAAAATTAGTGTTTAAAGATTTCTTTGATATGCCTCGCTTTATAAAAATAAAACCCAGCTGTTGGCAGACTGATAGCTAAAATGCTTCTATTTTACATAAAATGGTATTGGAGAGGAGCCAGAACCAGTGTGTGTTCCTGTTGTTTTAACAATGAGTGCTCCTTTGTTTGTTGTATCAGTGCATGAAGGAAGCTGTCCATTCTCTCTCGGTCAGAATGGAGCCTCAGTCCTCCGGGGTTTGGCCTCTGTAGAGAGAGACCTTAGTCAGACCAAGAGAAGTGGAGAACGGCTGTGAAGGCCACTGATGCTTACTCTCCAGGTTGCTGATTCACATTTACGTCCTGACAATGGAAAAGAGGACTTTTTGCTTGAAAAGAAATAGAAATTTTCCTCAAAATTAGTTTTGTAACTCTAAAACACAGTAAGAATAGATCATAACCCAGATGAGCACATACTGTTGTCATCCTGTTAGCAGTTAAGCTTTGAAAAGTAATTGTGCTAGTACACATTATATATACCCAGCATGTTACGCTCAGTAAAATCTCTTCACTCCCTTTCTGTGGTGCTGCTTGCAGTGCTGAGGGTAGAGTTCAGGGACCCACAGATGCTGGGAACCAGCTCGCCATTTCTCTACACCCCAACTTGGAGACATAACTTAGTGGGTTTTCAACATCCATCAGACTTTCTGTGTTTGAAAATCCATTTCCCCTTTTCTGGGCCGCTTCTAAATCCTCTTAATAACGGTGGAAGCAGATTACTGTAAAGAACGTGGAGGCGTTTCTCAGCTATGGGTGCACACTGCTGAGATGCTCTCTGAAAGGCTTTTAAACAAAATTTAAAATGTCAACATTAGCGAAAAAGCCAAGTTCTTTTCTGGGTGATAGAGACGCTACCTTGTATAGCTTCTTTAGCAACAGGAGTTCTTAGTGAACACAAACTCATACAAGTTGCGGAGGTGACCAAATTTAGAGAATAGTCCAAAATAATACATTTCTTTGATTTTGAATTTTTACATGTAATTATGGACAGCATCATTAAAAAAACTTAAAAATTATTTATTCACTGTGAGTATGTGTGTATGCATATATGCGATGGCGTTTACTTGGAGGTCTGAGGTCAGCTTTCAGGAGTCCTGTCTCCCCTTCTACCTCCCGAAGGTGTAGATTCTCTGTTGATTCTTTGCTATGCTGTGTGTTCTAGGCTTTGCTGGCTCAGGGACCTTCCAGCCTGTTCTCCTTTGGTTCTCCCCATCTCCTCCCTCTCCATGGGATTGCAGATGCTCAGCACAGCATTAGGCTGTTGACTTGTTTCCAGGGTGGGAGTCAGATCTTCAGTCATGCACAGGGAGAACTGCTCCCCTCTGAGCCTCCCCTCACCCCAACGGCAGCAGCACCTGTATAACTCTGCTGTCTGTACTTGTTCTTGAACTTTTTCTGTTCAGATATGGGATATAATCGTACTGTTTTGTAGGAGTTCTTTTTTTCTTCCCTTCTATTTTTGAGACCGGGTCTCACTCTTTAGTTTGATCTTCCTCTGTAGACGATTTTGGCCTCACACTCAAGCAGTCTCCTGCCTCTGCATCCAGAGCATGGTGGTGTTGGGGTTGCAAACATGCCCCATCATAGCTGGCTGGTAAGCATGCAACAACTGTAAATTTTTCTGTGACTTCATTTAGAGATTCTTTGGTTTCTAGTCTACTGTTTCTCTCAGAACACGTTCTTCACATCTCAAAGGAAGATAAATATTTTTATAGTTTCATCTTTTTAAGTTTAATGTTTCAAATCCATCTGGAGTTTGGCTTTAGTGTGTTGCAGTGGTGGGGATTTTCTGTGCAGCAATGGGCTGGTTTTCAGACTCTTGAACAGAGTTCTTGTTTAGTTTCCTGTTCTATGGCTAACATAGCAGAGTAAATATATATCCTGGGGATATAGCGTCTCTGACCTTGACCTGTTCATAAAGTTCACTTATGGATCTTATGTTAATTGATTTGCATAAAATAACTCAATGTTAACTGTGCTTTAAGTTGGAAGCAACTGGATATACAGTGTTACATTTAACTTCTGACCCATTGAGCATGAAATTCATTCAGAGATCCAGCCCATATAGCCTATATAGACCATATTGTTCTATAAAATAGCCACAAAGAAGAAATATTTAAAACACATTGTTTAATAATATTTTTCTTTATAGTCAATTGGAATTAACTATATGTGTGAATATGAATATATTTTATTTTTCCATTGTATAAAAATGCCAAATGACTATATTACTAGTTTAGTAGTTTTATAGGCCTGGGTCAAAGTCTTTGTCTGTCATAGGTGCTGTATACAGAAATTCTATTAATGAACACTAGAGTTTTAAAGCTTGTCTTAGCATCTTTTTAAAATAATAATAAAATACAAGCAGTTTTATCTACAGCTTAAATTTCTCTTATTTAATCTAAATTTTATCCAAAGTTTCTGATGTGATTAAATAAAGATAAATCACTCAAGAAATTACTGGACTTTCTTGAAGGATCAAGATATCCTATCAATATTGAGGTTAGGTGTTTCTGTGAGACAAGGCTCTCTTCCATTTGGACACCAACCATAGGTAAAGAATGGATTTTGAGAAGCTAAAGAAATACACACATCCCTCATTATCTATCTCAGAACCTCAGTGCTTTTCAAAATAATTCTCCTATATCTAAACTGGCAACTGCTTGCTATGTAAACAATGGAACAACCTGATCTCTATTCCTATAAATCAACACATTTTGCAGAATTTCAGAGCATATTTAGTTGTTAGTTTTGGAATGTGAGAGCTATCAGGCTATCTGATTTAAAGAGGCACATATTTGAATAAGGAAGAATGCTTATACTGGATCATGCCAGCTCTCCTGCTTGATAGGTCGCTGGGAAGTTAAGTCTGAGCTGGGAAGGTCTGTCTGAATCCAGAGGAGAGTGATTCCAGTCTTGTCTCGAGAAGCCAGCAGAAGACAGGCCTTTTGAATCAGGAAGCTCTCGAGGACTCAGGTTCCTAGACCTTACGGGACTTGGGGTAAAGGAGAACTTAGAGCAACTTAGAGCAGGAGTCTGTTCCTCTAGAAATAGTTTTCTGAGACTGTAAGGACTTTGTCCACCACTAGGTGGCTTCACTTGCCGGCAATCACTAACAGGCACTGCCCCATAGGCAGCATGGATTGCTTTTAACATTTCAGTTTAGGAGACTAATTTCATTTTGGGGAGATTTCGTTTTGTGAGGTAGATGAAAGAACCAATACATGCAGTTGGATTTTTGAGGATCATCGCCTCTCACCGCCTTGGTTTAGAGATGGAGAATTTGGGAGGACCTCTCCCACTTGACCCAGCTCCATACAGCAGTCAGTGTAAGAACTCTCCTGGCTGCTCCTATGCTCACCTTGCCCTGCTGGCCCTTGTAGCCCTTGTTTCTATGAAGCCATGTCACAGGGTTTGAGGCGGTTACTATTGTATGAGTCCCAGAGAAGGTACAGCATGTACAGGAATGTTGTAGACTGTGTTGGTTGTTTTGCATTTTTTGAGACAGTCTTTCTATGTAGTCCAGGTTGGCGTGAAACTCAAAATTGTCTTGCCTGAACTTTTTGAGTGCTGGAACTATAGGTGTGCACTCTCACATCTAGCTGGAATGTTGTATTTATTATAAGTAATGAAGCAGTTGCTAGGGGTTACTTTATAGGAAGGACTGAGCACGGGTATCGTTCTCTCAACTGAGTTGAGCTTTATGTTAACAACATGACTGTTGGCAATGATGCAGAATTGGGAAACTTGAAAAGTATTTCTTCTGAGTTTAGAGCTCTGTTTCTTTCTCTTACCCCCTTTGATTAATAGCTCTCTCTAAGAGCTTTTACTTAAAAAGAGGGATAACCAACAGATACCTCTACAATGGAACCTCTACATACAAGGCTTAGGAATAATTGTAGAATAATTATGAGAATCCTTACTGTAAAAACCAGAGAGCCAGAATGTCTGCTGCTGTTATGTTATAGTCAGAACAGGGAAGTTGTACCATGAACTAGCAAAATATAGTTGCCAGACGAAAATGTACATGATGTCAATATCAGTTGATACACCTGTGTGGATGGGGGAAGTGCCCCAAGGCCACACCTCTCGATGAAGAGCTCCAGGGAGCTAATGGTTGCTGAGAGAGAGAGAGAGAGAGAGAGAGAGAGAGAGAGAGAGAGAGAGAGAGAGAGAGAGAGAGAGAGTGAGTCAGTCTCCTGGTAAGTTATCCACCCACAGGAGTCAGTCCTAAGCCATGCACAGATAAGTAACACTAAAAGGACTCAGCAGGGGTGTGTGTGTAAGACAGTAACAACTGAAGAGGTTGTGAATTTGAGAGGAAGTGTGTGTGTGTGTGGGGGGGTCATGATAAAAGTTGCGTCAGGACACGGAGGAGTAGAAATGATGTAAATATAGGAACCCTGCATGAAATTTCTAAAGAAAAAAAGCGCTGGCACATAGTGTCAAAAGCAGCATGGTGGACCGGGAGACGCTCAGTGAGCAGGAGCAGGGATTGTTCTCCCAGAGGACCTGGTTTGATTCCCAGCACCCATATGGTGGCTTGAACCCATCAAACTCCAGGTCCAGGGAAAGTCAGCTCCCTCTTCCGTGCCTAGAGTCACCAGGCATGTGCGTGGTCCACAGACAGCTATGCAAGCAAAACACTTAAGCACATAAAAACCTCCTCCTCTTCTTCCTCCTACTCCTTCTACTCTTCCAAATAGCTTGGTAGTGGCACAAAACAGATATGTAGATCAACAGAATATAATAGAGATCCTGATATAAACTCATACAGCTCTAATCACTTACATTTTGACAGAGATGCTAAAAGTAACCATTGGAGAAAAGAGTGCCTCTTCAAGCATGCTCTTGGGAAAATTGGCTATCCATGTGTAGAACGAAAATAGATCCTGATATCTTACCCTGTGTACTGCTCAACTCCTGGGGGACCGAAGATATTAATGGAAGACCAGAAACTCTCAAAATACTGGGGAAAGTACAACAAACACTTCAAGATAGAGGAATGGGGAAGGAATTTCTTGATAGGACTCTTTTCACTCAGGAATAAGGCCAACAGTTGGCGAGTGTGGTTTTATGAAATTAAGTGAAAGAAAGAAAGCAGTTGAGTAAAGAGATAACTTCCACAGTGGGTTGGAATCTTTACTAGCTACACGTCTGATGAAGGATAAACATCTAAGACATACAAAGAACTTAAACAAAGGTAAACTGTCATGTCAATAAAGAAGCTAATGAAATGGACACATGGTTCCCAAACGATGAAGTACAAATGTTCAATAAACATTTCAACCTCACGAGCTATCACAGACAGCAAATCAAAATTACTTGAGATTTTTTTCTTTCCTCAGTCATAATGTTTTCTTCTTATTTACTATTTCTAGATTTTATATAGATACACAAAATCAGACATGCATATATGACAGGAAAATGGTAATAAAATTATCTAGGGGGCACATGGGGACTAATAGGAGAGGGCCAGGGAGCAAATGGATGGTTGAGGGTATCAGGGAAAATATGCTCCATATATGGCACATGCATGTGTGGAAATTTAAAACAGCAGCAGCAGCAGCAGCAGCAGCAACAACAACAACAGCAGCAGCAGCAGCAACAACAGCAAAAGGCTTAGTATTTTGTTAGACCACTGTAGAAAATAGAATAAAAACTGAAAGAACTCATGTATTAACATCAAATGATTTATGGCTATGTTGATTTTTTTTCTGTGAATACCAAGGAACAAGAAAATATAGTATTTCCTTCAGCTGCTTTAATTTCTAAATATTGCATATTAATATCAGCCATAATGTGTATATCATGCAACATGTAGATAAGTTTTAGAGAGGAATGGCGCTAAAGTAGCCTAAAAGAAGGAAGAGTATAAACACTGCCTTTGTCCAGTCTGGGCTGCTATTACAGAATTCCAGAGACTGAGCAGGTTAGAAAGAGAGGAGAATTATTTGATTTATGCTTGTGGAGGCTCAGGCGTCCAGGACTGAGGGTATATACCCGACAAAGACGTTTTTGCTTAAGCATCCCAGAGTGACATTTCAGGGTGTGGGGGAAAAAAAAGGCAGGGTAGGAGGGAGGGAAGGAGTGGGTTTGAAACGGAGTCTCCTTTTCTCTAAGAACATTCATAGTGAAGAATCCTCATTAGTCTGTGAGGGTGAAGCACTGCTGTCCTAATGATTTCTCTAAGGACTTACATTGGGGGATTTCAAAGAAATTATGCGTCAGAATCGTGGTGAGAATCTGTGACTTTTTCTCTCTAGGAATGGGCAGAGGAAAAAGAACCAATCAGAGAGCTCCTTGGGGAGGAGTGCCTTATGGGAGCCTTGGAGGGTCATGTGTGAAAGAGTTAGTCCCAGGAATCCACAGGAGGAGGGGGATGAAGAGAGGAGAGAGCATATCTACCTTCAAGAATTCTTCTCAGTTTCCAAATTCCTCTGCTGTGACGGTCCTGACCTTGGGGTCACACCATGGCTTTCCTGGCCTTGGGGCCATGCTTCATTCCTGGTCTCCCAATAGAAACCTAGTTTCATGTTTTGCTCCATTGTTTTCAGTGGAATTCACATGCCCCATATGAATTTAAGATCTGAATATACTATGTAATTATATTCCTATGGTGGCCAGTATGATATATTTTAATGTTTATTCCCCTCCTATAATATGCCTTAACACTGTGTGTGCATGCATAAATATAGATGATGTTTGAAACATTATAATTGAGTCTTTGAAATAAACCCATTTTTATACTTATTTTTTAATTATGGTATGTTAAGTAAGAATGTCATTTGTAAGACTGGAAGTTTAACCACGCCTCCTATTCTCTTATATCTAACAGTGATTTGAAGGGAGTGATAGTGACTCTCAGTGATGACGGTCACCTGCAGTGCTCGTATCTGGGGACAGATCCTTCTCTGTTCCAGGCTCCAAAAGTTGAATCAAGAGAGCTCAACTATGATGAACTTGATGTGGAATTGAAAGAGCTTCAGAAAATCATCAAAGACGTAAAGTTGCAAGGTATCCCATTTGCAGTCTTTATTGGCTACATCTAATGCTAATTATAAAATTTGCCTTATGTCGTATATGGATATTGTTTTGTAAATATTAGGTAATTCACTCTCAGGCTTAGTTAAAGATGCTGAATAAACGTTGCTCTTGGTGTGCAGGGTTCTTGTGTTGACTTTGTATAGGTGGCTGTTGAAAGCCACTCTTATTGGAGATAATATTTTGGTTTCTGTGTTGCAGGGACAGCTCCATTTGGCCTTTAAATATTTTGCCCTCTCAGTGAAGCAGAAGGACTTCTTAGTGGTTTCAGGCTGTGAGAAGAGTGTTGAAGCTCGCAGTGGTCAATTTTTCACTTACAATATACTTGGCTTCACTTGCTGCTTTGAGAAGAAATCCAAGTAGTACATGAATTGCCACTTTGTTACTAAAAATGCAGTCATTTGCAGCTTAGATGATATAATTTATGCTTGGAGTTAATTAGCCATCCAAATGGAGTGTGGCCTGTGATACTCTGGCTTCTGATGACTCCGAGCCTGATGATATTTTCAGTTCCCGGTTTTGAGTAACTCAATGTTATTTTATGTTGGGACTCACAGGGGTGTAATTTCATTGTAAATTAACAGGAGAAACAAAACACCAATCCTGCAGCTCACGGTGAACATGTGAAAATCATTACTTTAAGTTCCCTTTTCAGGGTCAGGTAAAAGTATTTTCTTAATGAGAAAAAATATGGACCATTTTCACATAAAAGAACTGTTAAAACAAGAGGAATAATAAAAGAAATGGAGCATCAAAGGCCAGCCAACAGGACAGAGCCAACCCTAATCCTGATGCGTTGGCTGCACTAGGTTTATGTAGTTTTGATCTGTATTACCAGGACTTTATTCCTCTGGTTTTAAGGAACTGAGATGATATATTAAAATAGGAATATTAAAAGCAAAGATGTGATGCCTCAGCTTCACACGTTCTTATAGAATGTTCTTAAAATAAACCATTGAAATGGAGGTCTACAGCCTCTTGTCAGCACCTCCCCCTTGGATGGAAGGTGGCGAGAACTGTGCATCTCAGTTCAGGTTGCACAGTCAGGGTTAAGCTTTCTGTTTGATACCAGTTTGATATATATATGCATATATATGGAAGATTGTTTTATATGTGTGTGTTTGTATATATACGTATATATACATATACATGTATATTTGTGTGTATATATACATGTATATACATGTGTGTACATATGTATATATGTGTATGTACATATATACATACACACATATATACATATATACGTATATACATACACACACATATATACACACATATATGTGTGTGTATATATACAGATGCATATATATATGTGTATGTATGTATGTGTATATATATATATATATATATATATATATATATATATATAAAATGAAGTTTCTTAAGATCATTAGTTAATGTGGGTTTTACTCCAAAGTTTTTGTCTTGCAGTTTTTGCCCTTCTACAAGCAATAGCTAATGATAGTTTAACCAACATGAATTATATAAATGGCATAAAAAAATCCCATACAGCTAAACATTATCTCCTGGTAGCCCTAGTGATAACTTCAGTGAAAAGATTTTGATGTGTTGCTTGCTATTTCCTTGACCCTTTTGTATATCTTGAAAGAGCTTCATTTAAGAAATATATTTATTTTATTTTTTGAGAATCAATTTCACTTTTTCTTTTCACCTTCCAGCTCCTCTCATGTTCTCTCACTCTTCAAAGCCATGACCTCTTCTCCTTTAATTATTATTACTACACACACACACACATAGCCTGCTAAGTCCACTTAGTATTGCTTGTCCCTGGAGTGGACTAATTCTCTCTCAGCAGCCATTGACTGACTGATGCTCTTTAACTAGGGGTAGGCCCTGTGAGAGTCTCCTCTCCATGTTGGCCCGTTACCTGCTGGTGTCATTGTGAAGTTGTGTTTAGGGAACCATATTGTTGAGACTTTATGGATGCAGCTTCCCTTTGATGTGTGAAGACATCACGTGGCAGTAGACATATTGATCCTCTGGCTCTTGTAGTTGAAGCCTTCTCTTCCACAGTGTTCTCCAAGCCTTAGGCTAGGATTGTGTTGTAGACATGGCCGTTGGGGACGGGCTTCCTGCAGTAGTTGTTCTCTGCCTTTTTTTCCAGTCGTGGATTTCTGTGATGTCTTCTTTGATGAGTGAAAGCTACATTTATTTATGAGTTTGTGGATACAATTTGGGTGCAGTTAGTAACTATACTAGCTTAGCAAGGTGGCTGCAGTCAGCTCTCTTAGATTCCATGTTCTCACCAGCTATACTAGTTACCTCGCTTTACTCCACCAGGCCCAATTTGCCTCCTACTGAGCTGACCTCAAGCCAGTTATGTGGCTCTTAGATACTGGACATCTCGCCGTGCTGGTCATTGTCGTGGTTACAGCTTGGTAGGACCACTGATAGTGTGTTTCCTTGGCAGCTTGCATAGCACCTTAAGATACAACAAGAACTCCTTCTCAGGGCGGAGGCTTCTGGAGCAGTTCCAGCTCGATTCTTCCAAGTCTTGTGCCCTAAGTATGTGGTGTCTTCTGAAACAGTGTCTTACTTTCCAGTTCTGGGAGGTAGCCCAGAGCCACGGCAACAGCCCACCTCCCTGTTTAAGAGCCTCCTGGACTCGAGTGGCTAACAATGCAGAGAGAGATTTCCCATGCCTGCTATGGGTTTGTGTTAAATAGTCTGTGACTCTTGTGGCCAATATTATCACCACAGTTGTATGACTTCACTCACACTCTATATACATGTACACACACATTTATATTTATTCTACATTTATTTTCATGTTAACATAAAACAATAGCTTTTTCAAACATTCTTAGCATCTATCATTCATTCCTCCCCCTGCCTCCCGCATTGCCTACCTTCCTGACTTCCGAATTAACCATCCTTCCCGTTTTCCCCACTGCGCCTTGGCACCATCTGTATGCTTCTCCTCCTGCTCTCTGGACCTACCCACCCTCTGCCCCGATGCCCTTTTATTTGTCTGGTTTCTGTGGTTAGTGTAGATTATTTTCCTTAAGCTTGGGATGGATCTACAGACTTCGGTGAAAGTTGATTATTTACATCATCTCAGTTTGGTTAATGTTTGAACATCTCTGTACTTTTATACTATCATTGTTTGGTTTTATTCCTAAAAAATAAACAAAGGGAAACCTTTAAGAAGTACATGCTGCCACAGTACCCAGGGCACGCTGCCCCAGTTCCCAGTGCATGCTGCCACACTCTCTGTGAATTTATGTGTGTGTCACTGTTCCTTGGTGACAGCCCATCCTCTCTGACTTTTACAGTCTTTCAGCCTCCTCTCATTCATGGCCTCCTGAGCTCTGAGCAGGGGGCTTTGATGAAGACACCTTTAGCCTTAAAAGAAAAAGGGTTTTTTCTGGTGGGCTATTAAAAGCTTTTAAAAACTTTTTTCAAAGAAAGGGTTGTAGCAAAATCTACAGCCAATTTAAAGAAGATATTTTGTTAGACACATGCCATATATGCCTACTATAATAAAATTTTGAAGCTAATTTTATGCCTGTAAGTTATATGAGAAATGTCTGTTACAAGCATGAAATTATAGTAATAATTTCTTTGTATATGCGCAGCTTTTGAAATTAAGAGCGCTAGTACGAATCCTGCCAAGGGTTTTTGTTAGGAGTAGTCATTTTCCATGGGGACTTTGAAGAGACAGCATTTCCCTTGACTTAAGTGCTTGGTCTTCATACATTTGAAAGGTACTTGGGCTAGCTTAGTTGATGTTATCTCCAAGGGTTAGGAACAGCTTAACTTGGTTTGTTCATTCCAGTTGTGTGTGGGTAACAGAATGCCAGAATGTAGCAGCTTAAACAGAGGAGAGAGGTTTGTTTGTTTCTCCTGTGAAAGAAGCCTAGTCGCAGGCAGTTCAGGGTTGGATCCACAATTTCAGCCTTCAGGGGTTCCGAGACTTCCATTCCAGCGTCGTGTCTTGGTTCAGGAATGCTTCTGGAACTTGTGCCTCACATCTGCAGCTGAGTCAGCCCCTAGAGGAGCTTTCCTGGAAGCCACACCCTGAGCAGCGCCAGCCTTTATCTCAGCGGCCCTTCCAATCTGCAGAACAGGCCAGGAAGTTTAGTATGCTTTGCTGATGGCTGTTCTTCTGGACAAATTGAGCTACTTTAAGCGAAGAAGCAAAGAATGGTTGTCAAGTGGCCAGTGAGCAGCCTTGTGTATTCTTACCAGGTTCTGTAGTGGTGGGACTGCCTTAAGGTGGTGTAGGGCAGTCCTTCTGCTGTGAGACACCCGAGTCAATGGCGTTAACCCTGTGCCCCTGTGTCCTCAGTCATCTGTCCTCAGTGTGTGGAGTTCTCCTTTTCGGGATCCTGGGTAGCTGTAGATGCACCAGGCATCGGGTGCAGATGGGATTTCCAGAAAGAAGGCAGTTCTTCCAGATCTGCCTTTCAGGGAGAAAGGCTGTCCTAAAAGCACGCGCCTCTACTGCTCAGCCCCAGCCTCCTTGCCTGTCCATTGGTCCTGACACTAGGAGCTGTGCTCACGTCTACAGCAGCAGTTAGTGGAATAAAACCTCCATGCTTAAATTTGACCCTGGAGTCCAGAAAGGGACCTTTCTCTGTAATAAAGTTGAATACTTCAATAAAAATAAGCTTGGCCACAAAGATAAAGGAGAAAGGATGGATGCTGGTTAGGCAGTCAGCTATCTGATATGTATGTACTTGCGTGCACATAGATTTATTATTAAAAATGTTACTTAAGCACATATATGTATGACTATAAATGTTCATATTATAAATATGAATATATATCAAAATATAAATATATGACCATATATGTGTATAAAACCACATTTATTCATATGTATAAATATAATTTATATTTTAAAATTTGGAATAACTTGCTTTTTTATGATAATTCTTTATGTAACATGAAAATTTAAAATTATGGAAATAGTATGTGTTTGTTAGTCTACTGTCTTAGTTAGGGTTTTACTGCTGTGAACAGATACCATGACCAAGGCAACTCTTATAAAGGATGACATTTAATTGAGGCTATCTTACAGTTTCAAAACTTTAGTCCATTATTATCATGGCAGCATCCAGGCAGACTTGGTGCTGGATAAGGAGCCAAGAGTTCTCTATCTTGTTCTGAAAGCAAACAAGAGAAGACTAACTTCCAAGCAGCTTAAGGAGGGTCTCAAAGCCCACCCGCACAGTGACACACTTCTTCCAACAAGGCCACACCTACTCCAACAAGGCCTAATAGTGCCACTCCCTAGGTCAAGCATATTCAAACTACCTTCTGTCATAACAAAGACTTGCAGCGGAGTATTTATGAAGGAAAGGTTTCGTTAGTTAACAGTTGTGAGAGATTCAAGGGCATGAACCCAAGACTGGCGTATGTCTAGTAGCACTTTATAGAAATTGGTTCTGTAGAAGCAGAAGTTTGTATGAGGGCAAATGTGTATGGTAAACCAGGGACACAGAAAAGAAGGGGTTTCTCATAGCAACTCTCTAGTGAAAACTGGCAGGAGAGTGGGATTGCTTACGTCAGTTTCTTCTGAGAGCAGCTCCTCAGTGATTGAAGGACCTCCTACTAGACCTCACCTTTCAATGATACCACCTCTCCTTAGCATGATAGAGCCCAAGATTCGGCTTAAAAGATAGACCTTGGGGACTCAGTAAACCTAACTAAATCGTACGTATGTATGTATGTATGTATGTATGTGGTATATGCATGTGTCTGTGTGTATGTATGTGCATGTGGTATATATATGTTTATATGATATATGTATGTGTATATAATATATGTATGTGGTATATTTATTTTACATGGTATATGCATTTATGTGTGGTACACCTATGTGGTATATACATTTATATGTGGTATGTGTATGTGGTATATATATGTGGTAAAATAGTTCAGACAGTACTAAGAAGATAAACATGCAAAGCAAATCTCTTTGACCCTAGATCCTAGTTGTAGTCTTTGACTGCAAACCTTATTGAGTTTTGAGTATTTCTAAAACATATTCAGTACTATACACATGCTTTACACATATATGTTCATGCTAGGTATACTACATCTTTCTGTTTACAATATTGAAGTGTATCTGAGTCCTTTCATATCAGTGTATACAGATTTATGAAATTCTTACTGCTTTGAACCATTGAATAATGTGGATATTTCATATTTTGTTTAATCACCTATTTATAAAGATACATAGGACATGCCTGTTCATGATAAGTTCTTGGGTATGAAACTGTTAAGTCAGAAGATCTCTATATTTGCATGATGATAATCATAGCCAACTTACCTTCCAGTGGGTTGTACTAGTCTAGGCTTTCACTCTCAAGGAAACAACTACAATTACTAGTACTAGGTGCCCACTGGCTCAGTACCTAGGTAGTACTAGGTGCCCACTGGCTCAGTACCTAGGTAGTACTAGGTGCCCACTGACTCAGTACCTAGGTAGTACTAGGTGCCCACTGGCTCAGTACCTAGGTAGTACTAGGTGCCCACTGGCTCAGTACCTAGGTAGTACTAGGTGCCCACTGGCTCAGTACCTAGGTAGTACTAGGTGCCCACTGGCTCAGTACCTAGGTAGTACTAGGTGCCCACTGGCTCAGTACCTAGGTAGTACTAGGTACCCACTGGCTCAGTACCTAGGTAGTACTAGGTGCCCACTGGCTCAGTACTTAGGTAGTACTAGGTGCCCACTGGCTCAGTACTTAGGTGGTACTGAAGGAAGACAGCTTTTTTTCAAAGTGTTATTGAGGAAAGAATTAGTGTGAAACTATTAATTTTATAATTCATTATATTTTCAACAATTTGGTTTTTGATATGTATGTAAACTGTATACAGCACATTTTACTTTATGATTATATGTTTTTTATTTCCAGGTGTTTGGCCCTTGACTGAACAGGAAGATGACTTGAAAGTTTCTGCTGCAGTGTCTTCTACCCTGGATTCTGTGTCTGTAGGTATATGTACTGTGTGTTGTGAATTCTGGATTCTGTGTCTGTAGGTATATGTACTGTGTGTTGTGAATTCTGGATTCTGTGTCTGTAGGTATATGTACTGTGTGTTGTGAATTCTGGATTCTGTGTCTGTAGGTATATGTACTGTGTGTTGTGAATTCTGGATTCTGTGTCTGTAGGTATATGTACTGTGTATTGTGAATTCTGGATTCTGTGTCTGTAGGTATATGTACTGTGTGTTGTGAATTCTGGATTCTGTGTCTATAGGTATATGTACTGTGTGTTGTGAATTCTGGATTCTGTGTCTATAGGTATATGTACTGTGTGTTGTGAATTCTGGATTCTGTGTCTGTAGGTATATGTACTGTGTGTTGTGAATTCTGGATTCTGTGTCTGTAGGTATATGTACTGTGTGTTGTGAATTCTGGATTCTGTGTCTGTAGGTATATGTACTGTGTGTTGTGAATTCTGGATTCTGCGTCTGTAGGTATATGTACTGTGTGTTGTGAATTCTGGATTCTGCGTCTGTAGGTATATGTACTGTGTGTTGTGAATTCTGGATTCTGTGTCTGTAGGTATATGTACTGTGTGTTGTGAATTCTGGATTCTGTGTCTGTAGGTATATGTACTGTGTGTTGTGAATTCTGGATTCTGTGTCTGTAGGTATATGTACTGTGTGTTGTGAATTCTGGATTCTGTGTCTGTAGGTATATGTACTGTGTGTTGTGAATTCTGGATTCTGTGTCTGTAGGTATTGTACTGTGTGTTGTGAATTCTGGATTCTGTGTCTGTAGGTTTTGTACTGTGTATTGTGAATTATTATCAAGTTGATTTAAGTTCTAGGCTTCTTGGTAGGAACTTATGGGATGATAACACATTTCAGATTTTGTTGCTTTCTAGATTAGTAGCTCTCAACCTTTCTGATGCTGTGACCTTTTAGTAGAGCTCCTCATGATGTGATGACCCCAATTATAACATTATTTTCATTGCTACTTCATAAATGTAATATTGATTCTGTTATGACTTATAATGTAAATATATGATATGCAGGATATCTGATATGTGACCCCTAAGAAAGGGCCTTTTGACCTTCAAAGGCATGGCAGCCCACAGGTTGGGAACCACTGATCTAGACAAAAACATCACTGTCTTCTTAGTGTTGGAAAGGGGCACCTTGGCAGGATTTAGAGATGTGAGGGGGGTATAGAGAGGTTCTTAAACCTTATTGCCACAGTAGTGAGTTATTTTCTGAGTAGTTTTTTCCCTCACTGCAGGGTTCTGCCTTGTTTAATTGTTATAGTGTCGTCATTATCAATTGCTTTCTGCTTTTACCAACATCAGCACCACCATGTCTTCCCACTACCCTTCTTGTTCACTGATGTATCCTTAGTACTTGCATGTGTTAGATGCTCACTGTCTGTCTGCTCTGTGAGTGATTAGATGGAGAAACAGGCTGGCTGGAAGGGGATGGGTTTTGGTCATTTTACTCCATATCCTGTTTACTATTCCTCAGGATACGTTTCTGTAATAATCATGTCCCATTGCTCGAGGTTTGCATGGAATTCATTAAGTTTATATGTGTTTCTGTCAAAACTTGATCAGTTTAGTGACCAAACTTGAACATTTTCTGCATTTAGAGTTGATACTATCATATAATTTTGCCTTGGAAATGTGTTTGCTATTTATGTATGTATCATAGCAGAATGTAGCAAGTGGTTGTCAGAGCCTTCAAAGATTAAGTTTGGTATAACCAGCCAACTCAAATTACAGTAAAAATCATGTTAATGTTGCTATGGCATAGTACATTAGGTGCAGTTAAAAGAAAGAGTCAAGAACATATGTGTAAGAACCATGGACCCAGCTCACTCACAGCAGAGGCTCTGTTGGAAACATTGGCTCTCAGCAGACACCATTGTCACCCTACTTGAAGTCTGTAGTGTGAGGGGAACTTAGCTGACAAATGTTCATACATTTTCATTTTTTTCTTTCTTTCTTTTTTATTTTTATTTTTATATATATATATTTTTTTTGCTGTGGGAATGACTCTTTCCCCCTCTGTTGGGTAACTTATAGAGTTGTTTATTTTAAATGAGGAACTATCTTTTGTCTTTGGGAACATTTTGGTCTTTGGAGGACAAAGCCTTGCATCGTAGCGTTAAATTATAAAGGAACTTCCCTGATTGGTAACTGAGTGCTGTTTCTCCTTCACGGTGCCTTTTCCCTGTCTTACTGTACTTCCTGCTTCACTGTCTCTCTTATTGTACTTTCTGCTCCATTTCCCCTGCCTTACTGTATTTTCCTTAAGAACTTTCTTTAGACTATCATGTTTAGCCCACTGGAAAACCTTAGCCTAAAAATTTATATAGCTATAAAGCCATGACATTTTCTCAGTCATTTTCCTGGCTATAATTTTGTTCCCCAAATACTGCTATTTTTGAAATATCTAGGGGCTTAGACATGGCTTGAAAAGGCAACGCCTCCTGTAAGATCTGTGGGCAAATACAAAGTTATTTTCTGGCTTTAGGTAATACAGTGCTAGAGCAGAAAGCTTAGTATTTATCCTGAATCATCATTTTGAAAGTGCACATCCCTGAAGCAGAAGTGGATTTTGTATTGGAATGGGGTCTTCATTAGTGGAGACAAATACCACTGTTTTTAACATCCTCACTGAACAACTTCATCAGTGTTCAAATGTGACCTCTGCAGAGCTGAAAGTAGATATGAATTTCTCAGCTCTTCATTCTGCTGATGCCCATGGCATCAGAATGATCTCCATTGAGGAGCAGATAGTATTTGTTTTTACATAAAAATCCAATTAAAGTGTGCATTTGATTTGTTCACTGTGCACAGCCATTGTAATTTTAGTTGTTCCATAAAATTTCATATGCATATTGTTGGAAAATATCTTGTTGTTATCTTGTCTATTGCAGAGTCGTCTTCCTCACATTGTACAACACTCTAAGGAAATATTTGCCTTACTCTTTTATGCTCTCAGTGTTTTAAGTGGTAGGACCAGGCAAACCAACCTGAGTGGGCACCTGCTGAACTCACTTCTGAGATGTAACAGTTAAAGAAAATGCACTTCCGTGTTCAGTTTCAGGTGTAAGCGAGGTCACTCAGTTATCACTAGTTACATGTCTTAGGAACAATTTTATAACCAGGATAAACATGCATTTCACATAATGGTATAATATAATGTTTTTATGGGAATTACAAGGAGAGATTGTAAACTTGGTTTTGCTAACCTTTTTTCCATTTTGAGGAGTGGGTTTTGAATACTGTTTATGATTTTACACACAGCTATTTCTAACATGGCCTAAGGACTCCTAGTTTGTCATTAGAGTGATGAGCCCCTCAGTTAGTTCTCTGTGCAGTGTGAGGACTGTCTGTTAGACCAGGTAATTTCCTCCACTTCCGATAATGTGAAATCAGTAACTAAACTGCCTCTTCTTACGTCTGTGTTTGCAGCAAGCCACCAATGTGGAACCTGGAGCTGACTCTGTCCCGTCCATCACAGTGAAGGTAGGGTACCAGTGTGAGACTGCAGCATGCAGACACACTGCATATGGCATTACCCTGTCCCTGGTGTTCTCTGCTCAGTTTACAGACATGTAAGATAAGTGCCTACCCTCTGTAGGTTTCCTTCAGTCTTGGTAGTGAATAGAAAGCTTTAGTTATTACCTTCAAATACAAAATTTGTAATTACATTTATAGAAAACGGTGCATACACACACAAAAAAAGATGTTCGGCTTTCCTTATCCCTTGTTTAAGAGCATAACATGATCTAGAAATAAAATTGGGACTTTTAAGTCTTATGAAGAAATCATGTGATTACTATCTCGTAACAGGCCAGTCAGTTGACTGTAGCATCATGCTTGGATTGTAAAGTTCTATCAGAGAAGTACATGTATATTAAGAAAATCATTCCTTTATTATGATTACAAATGTGTTCAATAGGATTCCAAGGCATTTATCTGCTATGACATTAGCTTTAAATGGATGCATTTATGGCAAGAGAATATGAAATGAAGAAGCTATAAAGTAGCGTAACGGCAAATTGATAGTCCTGAAGAAATAAAACCAGCGTGATGTAGTTTTGGTTGAGAGTTTCAGTCTTGCCACTGTAGCGTTTGAGAGCTAGAACTCAAATCTGGAATGTTCTTAGGGCACTTTAAGTGTGGTGATCAGTCAGCACGTTATTAAGCTGAAAATATTTATCACTGTCCAGACTTGGAAGCCAGGAGAAGTTGTGGATCTTGGCGATTCAGTTAGTCAAAACTTGGACGGACTTTCTGTTTGCTCAGGTTATAGGTTGCTGTCCTTGGAGAAACTTGACAAGGTCCTCGGCTTTACCAATTGTGTTCGCTTACACTGGCCCAGCGGGTGGCCCAAGTGTGGAGATCTGTGCTCGAAGCTGAAGGGAGCCCAATCTTAGAACAGTTTCCTAAGCTAATTTTTTTGGACTCTTGCCATTGGAAACAAGGGTGGTCCTTCTCCAGCCTCTCTATCCCCTCCCCAGTCACAGACCCTCTGGAAAGGCTTTAGTGGCAAGAAATCAAACGCCTAGGAAAGTAACTGCAGAGGCTCAGGAAGGACCTATACTTTGTGGAGGGAGCTGTTTTAGACCTGTGCAATGGTATCATTCACACAGTCCTGGAGAAGTCAAGGATCTCACTGTGTACTGTAAAAAGAAATTGTGTAGCTAAACCAGATAACACTATGTATATATATATCCTCACCCTCCCATCAAAGGGTGTTGGCATCAGTGAGCACGCCTTTCCCTCCCACACTTCTAGGCTTTTATTTATACCAGCTACCCTAACGAGATGATACAACTTCTGAAAAGTTCCTCTGTCACCTATAAGGACCAAGGCTTGGTCACAGCTCTTCTTCTCGTTGCCATGATAAAAGTGGAAGAGAGACCATGCCACGCGGGGTCGCATGGCATGGGTTGGACTTACACAGCAGACCCAATGAGTTTCTGGTGCTGTCTGACAGACTCTATACAACTTTTTGCTGTAAATCTCTCCTATGGCCTTTTATAACAGCAGCAGCCAAGATACATAGCCATGAAAGTTTCCATCATAATAAATCCAGTTAATTGAGAAAATTTTTCCATCCGTTCCAAATGAATGAAGATGTGGCTACCTTGAGTATGTGTGCATGATGCATGACCATCTGTTCCAGGCAACAGGCAGAGCACTCGTTCATACCTGGCCTGGCAGTCGTATTTATATACCTAGGGTAAACATTTGGTATTATATTTCCTAAGGATTATATTTTATTTCTTTAGAATCAGAAAATGGCATGGAAAATTCTTGTATTAACATTTTATATTTTCTCCTTAATATTCTACAATTATTTTCCCTTTAAAACACAAGGTTTATGATTTAGCCAA
>NW_028227266.1:19670100-19690100 GCF_978045245.1 Mus caroli
CTGAACACCCAAATAAACATATTCTAGAGTGGTGTCGTCTCCAGCTATTGCCTGGGCACGATCTCGAGATCCTCTCATTGTGCTTTCCAATTGCACTCGGCTTTCACTGACGCTCTTCATGTCAGTCGCACACTGAATTGTTTCTAAAGCATATTTCCACTGGAGTCATTCTCGTAGAGTTTTGAGAACAGAGGTGTAAATAAACACACTGTTGAGTTGTATTTACTTGGGGGTTGCTCTTCAAAGAAGGCTTTGTTTTCTCAGAGGAAAGTGTGGACTTCTTGAAAGTTTACAATGTATTTCAAACAGATGTGTATCAAACTTGTATTGGGGCTTTGCCATTGATAATTAGTTTGTGTTCCTTCTCTCTCCACCCTCTCTTTTGCATTGCTTCTAATGGATAGATCGAAATCCTGATGGTAAGTTAAATGAAAGGGAAAGATGAATTTCCAGGATAAAATTTATTGTTAAACTCAATGGGCATTATACCACAAATGAACTCATTGGGGTGGGTCTAGGGCCATTGTGACCAATGACTAGAAAGAAAGTTTCCCATGCCAGGCACTTGGATTGTTGATAATTTGTTTTGTAGTGAGCATTTGTTTCCACAGTCAGTAAAACTTCAATTAAAAGTATTTATGCATACACATACATCTATATATTATATGTAATTTTAATTGAACACAAAATGGCGTAATTTTCTATGGCTTTTTCAAGCATCCTTAGTGTTATTTAAATTCCTTTCCTCTCCCTGTCCCCCCCCCCCCCAGGTAATCCTTCCTTATCTGTTTTTCCCATTTCTCCCTTTATAGCCACTGTGTTGCGTCTTCTAGGGACTCAGCTCCCCTGGATTCTTCGTGGCCTTTCCACTTTCCTTGTATTTGCAGTCACTGCACGCTGTGCACTGACATGGAAGGGTTCAGGGCTGGGGGCCACAAGTGGGAGAGAATGTGCTGACTGTCTTTCTCGGTTGTCTTGCTCAGTAGAATGTTTTGTTATTTCTCTTTATTTAGTTGCATTTCCTCCCTCTCTCTCCTCCCTTTCCCATCCCCCTTCCCCTCTCTGTTTCCCTTCCCCCATCTTTTTCGTTCTGGCAGTGCACATGAGTTACTTGACTTAAGGGGAGCAGAGGCAGGTGGCAAGCTTGCTGGAGCGTCTGCTTGGACTGCACGTTATTTGTCAAACTCAGATCTACATTTTTTTTTTTTTAATTTCAGGTATTCCTCGGGTTGTCCAATGTAAATTTAGACTTCCTCTGAAACTAATTTGCCTACCTGGTCAGCCTTCAAAAACTGCAAGTCACAAACTAACTATTGACACCAACAAATCTCCTGTCAGTCTGCTTGGTCTCTTCCCAGGTAGGACTTTGGAAGCAATCTGCCTGTGAGCTCAGAAATGGGGGTTCCATGTGGAGTCCCCCAGGGGCAGGCAATAGGGGATTGTCAGTACCTGTGCAGTGAGGATGTCTGGCTGGGCTGGAAGTTTTGGCTTGAAATGTAAATATTTGTTTTTCAGTGTTAATATACACAGTGTTTCTCAGCCTTATTAATGCTGCAACCCTTTACTAGAGTTCTCATGTTCTGGAAACCCCAACCATAAAGTTGTTTGTGTTGCGACTTCATGACTGTAATTTTGTTACAATTATGAATTCTACTGTAAATGTCTGTGTTTTCCAATGGTCTCAGGCGACCTCCGTTGAAGGGTCATTTAACCCCCTCCCCCAGAAAGGGGTCTCTATCCACAGGTTCAGAACCTCTGCTGTAGACCTTTGGCTGCATCCCATTCTAAGAATATTGTTTATCGTTGCTGTCGCCTCTGAGGGCTGTCTCATGGATGGCTGTTCCTCAGGACGGTTCTGTAGTGGGCATTGCTGTCCAGGCTTTGAGGGCCATAGGGAAGGTTGGGGTGATTGGTGGGGCTGAGACCTTCCATAGCTATTTCCTTGAGTAGCTTAAAGCATAAAGCCCTAGTAGAAGAACTGCAACTTTGCTTAGATAAACAGTGCTGTACTCTAGATTTGGAATATACCTACCCCCTCCTTTCATCTTTCTTATTAGAACATTCTTCAAACAGTATATTTTGATCATGATTTCCCCTCCTCCCACCTTCTTCCTGATCCCTCCCAATTCTCCACCCATGCAACCGGATGGTCTTACTTTCTTCCCCCTGCAAAATCTACAAAAGCACAGAACCCACGCCCCCCCCCCCAAGAACCTAAAGGAGTCCGAACCCCAGAGTCAGCTTTGTGTTCATCAAGTACTGGGCGCGGCCATTGCCAGCAGTTACAAGACACAGATAGTTTCTTGGTTGGGTGGGAAGCTCATGTCTGCCTCTCCGTCAGTGCTGGGACCCCATCTGGCTTGAGCTTGTGCTGGCCATGTACACGCTCCCACAGTCTCTGGGTTCATGTGCACACCAAGCCTGTGGTGCCGGAAGACACTGCTTCCTTGGACACTCCCATCATCTCAGGCTCCCACCATCGTCCCACCTCCTCTTCTGCTATATCTGTTTCTTAGTAATGACGTGGAATCAAAATAAAAAAATCTTAGTTGAATAGCTTTTTAAAGCACTTTATTAAAAATTAGCCTGTTCACTATGAAGTGTATCCTCCCTCTTGTGTTTGAGGAGTAGGACTTAGAATCCAGACTTTTCCACAAAATCTGATTAATTTGTAGTAAGTCATTCCTTTGTGTTATTATACAGATGCTTTCGGTTTGTTATTCATTACGAGTAGGGCTGGTTTATTTTGGTTCTTATTTTGAGACAGGGTCTCACTGTGTAGCTCTGGCTCTCCTGGAACTCACTCTGTAGAGTAGGCTGGCCTCGTGAATTCAAAACTCGGATTCACTTGCCTCGGCCTCCTGAGTGCTGGGATTAAAGGTGTGACTCACTCCCAGCCAGCAGACAGGCGTTTTAAACCTTTATTTATTTGTTACTATGGAAAACAAAATCTCTGAAATGAAGTGTTTTTTTTAAACAATCATTCAATCTGAATTTTGAGTTGAGCTTGTATGCACATAGTAATTTTTTGTGGTTTCCTCCCTGTTATTTTCTTCCTTTCTCCCTCCATTCTCTTCCTCTCTTCATTTTTTTTGTAACAAAGTTGGATGTAAAAATGTATAATGGTCACTTGCTTTGCAGCACCTTGCATGAACTGATTATTTCCTTGGGTTGCACAAACTTCCAGGGATACATAGTTGGAAATTATATGTTGAACAATAACAAATTTGTTGGTGCTATTGATAATGTTTAAGTACTAGATCCAAGCAGCTGACTTTTATTGATATAAACTGAGTTCAACTAGAGACTGAATACAAACAAAGGTCCTGACCCAGAGTTTATCTTGGTAAGATATGGCATCAACTACATATTTACAAAGCTTTGTGGGCTCTCTCTTTTCTACTGTTTTGGAGCCTGTTTTGTTGACATTGTAAGAATGACAACCCTGTCAGCATCTTACTGCTTTAGAAACAACACTCAGTGACAAATTAAAAACTATTTTTCCCAAGATTGTATACATATACTATGCATTTTTTATTTTAAATTTAATAAACACGAATCATGTTCATTATCCATTATATCCATTTTCATGGAATCATGCAGTTGCTTAAAGTAGATTTCACATCAACATCAGGGAATAAAGGCTCTTTTATGTTGACATTAGACACAATGGCTCTTTCAAATCTACATATTCTACCTAAAGGGACAGATTAATGAGCTTCATGTCAAAGAAATAGCTTCAGACCTCTCCCTGATTGTTTATGAAGAAATGTAGGGCTTATGTGAAATGATTTTAGCTTTTATCATAAATAGATTGGAAGTTTAAAAAAGGAACCTGCTGATGATAATTCTCCTGTCCAGAAATTCATGTCTATTTTTCCTTTCCCCTAATGCAGCTAAGGTAATATTTGTAAGCATTTGCCCTTCCCCTATAGATTTTCTTTCATATTGTCTAGGAACATGTTTGTGGACCATGGATATTTTCGTTCATGACTTTATTTATTACATGGTATTTTATTATAGATGGACACCATGAAATAATCTGACTCATATTCTATTTTTAGATGTTTATATTGTATTCTTGTGAAAATGCCTTTGAAAAACCTAAAACTTATGACCATTTCTTGGATAAAGATATGAAAGTGGAGTTGGTAGGTTATAGGTTAAGACTACCTTAACAGCCATTGAGATAGAGTATAAAGTTGACTGTCTTCACCCAGTGACTGTAACACTCTGAGCACGGTCAGCTGCAAGTGAGGCTAACTCATTATGTTTAAAGGGCAAATGTATGAGGTGTGCGTGGACTTAATGATTTTTCAAATTTATAATGGGGTGTTGTAATGTAGTATACCTTTATAATAAGGGAAGTGTCTATATTTAGTATAGAGTGAATGTAGTCAGTCTGGGACCCTTCAATAGGGACCATTCAGTTTTGTTTTGTTTTAGTTTTGGCATGAATATAAACACAATAGATGTCATCTATTGTGACACTCTTGTACTTTTGTCTGTGGCTTCTGCTGATCTCAGTCTCTTCCCTGTCTTCTTGGGGACAGAGTCTCTCCGTAGCCGGGGCTGGCCTCACAGCAGAGTTCTTCCTGCTCTGATCATGGGATTATTGCATGTACCACCATGGGCAGTGATAGTCTTCTGACATCGGATGTAGCATTTTCCTAGCTCTCTGCAAATCCCAGGTCCTTCGTTTGCCTTATGGAGTGATGTTTCCCCCTGAATTCATCCTGCGACTGTTCAGCTGCACACCTGGACTCAGCTATGAAAAAGCAAATGAAGTCATTCCAGAGTGGTGCTATGAGGCAGGGATTTGAGCATTTAGAAGCTGCTGTAGAGATGAGCTAATACAGGTTATATGTGCATTTGAATGTTAGCAATGTGAAACACCCCAGCTAAGCTTTCTATTTAAAGCACTGCTGACTTTTCGATCCTGTAGGTGATTCCTTTCCCCTTCCTTGCAGACTTTGCCAACCCATCAGATGACGACCAAGTGAATGTAATTGGCTTCCGTCTCCTAGGAGGCGCTCGAGTGACTCTTCTTGCTTCTAGAACATCCCGTAAGTAAATCCGTGCCATCATTGTTGCTGGAAAGTTCAGCTTAGGGCACTGTGTCACACCAAGGACATTGCAAAGGATGAAGGTGATATTTAGCCAGATGTGACAGACAAGAGTCACCCATATAGGGTGTGAGAGGTGAGAAACTAAATTGTGTTAGAGACATGTAGCTTTGGTTTTAGGGATGAGAGGAATTTTAAAATGGCTTTAAGATGCATATACAGTGATCTAGTTTTCAAGAAGTCTTAAAAACTAGAATTAACTTTCTTTTTGGTATGTATATGTATATGTTTATTTTTAATGTTTTTTGAGACAGGGTTCTCCATATGTAATTTATCCTGTGTTTGAGCTTGTGAGTCTCCTGCCTCAGGCTCCCTCATGTTTGGAGTTCAGATATATTTTACTTTGGACAACTTATTTAAAAAAAAAACCCATCTGTCTGTCTGTCTGTCTGTCTGTTTATCTATCTATCTATCTATCTATCTATCATCTAATTAATCTATCATCTATCTATGTATCTATCAGCGATATGTATATCTATACTTATCTTTACATCCCTGTTTGACATTTTCTTAGTTAGGGTTTCTATTATTGTGCTAAAAATGTTATGACCAAAAGTAATTGAGAAAGGAAAGAGTTTACAGTGCTCAGAGCACACTCTGGGGGTGGGGGGTGCTGCTTACTGAGCTGCTCCTTGTGACTGGATCAGCTAGATGGCTTCTGTGATCTGGGCCACCTGACGAGGGTGGCACTGTCCCTCATGGGCTAGGCCCTCCCCTGTTAATCATTAGTGAAGAAAATGCCCTTAGACTTGCCTACTGACATCTGGATAAAGACATTTTCTCAGTTGGGGTTCCTCTTCCCAGGTAACTGTGTTAACTTGTGTTAACTTGACAAAGCAAGCAAGCAAACAAAGAAAGTAGCCAGGACAGACATCAGCAGAAAGGAACATGAAATGAGTGAATTTTTTTTTTTTTTTTTTTTGGCTGAGACTAATATCAAATAGAAATGCAATAAGTATATAGCCAGACTTGAATTCCAATTTAAATATGCATCATTAACTTAGTGTCATAGAAGAAAAGAAGTTGAAACTAGTTGGTTTAAAACTTTCTTATTTGGGGCTGGTGAGATGGCTCAGTGGGCAAGAGTACCCGACTGCTCTTCCGAAGGGCCAGAGTTTAAATCCCAGCAACCACATGGTAGCTCACAACCACCCGTAATGAGATCTGATGCCCTCTTCTGGTGTGTCTGAAGACAGCTACAGTGTACTTACATGTAATAAATAAATAAATCTTTAAAAAAAACTTTCTTATTTTGTATTTATCATACTAAAGATATTAAATCCACTATCTTATGTATATACTTTCATAGAAATAAACATGATAACATTAAGCATTTCTTTAGGATAAAGTGTGTGTGTGTGTGCGTATAGGTAAGGATGTGATTCAGTTAATGGTAGGGTGCTTGCCTTGGGTTTGATCTCCAGCAGTGCAGAGTGTAAACACTATCCTATGATTTTAGCACTAGGCACTGTCTGCACCTGCAGTCAGGCTGTCCTGCCTTGCAGTGACAGAATGAATGACACGAAGATATCTTGGAAACCAAAAGTTGTTAGCAGCAGCATATTTCCTGCTCTTGAACTTGGCTAAGATCACAGGCACTTCTAGGATATGTTGCTTGCTAACTGATGAAATAAATGAGAATGCTAGTAGGCATTCTAGAGCAAAGCACACAAAGTAAAACCCAGTTTCCTACTTCATCAGTCTCTGTGATGAGTCATGACTACAGCCATTATCTTGGCATCACATGGATATGCCTAAGATAAAGTCTAAATGCCCAAGATTTCTTGGTGCACTGGCCACAGTGCTAAACACAGGTACATGTGATCGTCGGGCTGTGCTTAGCTTTACTCTTCTTTTGGATGTTGGAATCATTTTGCTGCATTTTCTTATTTAATTTATTCCCTGGTTAAACTAAAAATTTGTCACCAATCTTTTTTTTTTGGAAATTTTGAGTGTCTTTCTGATTTGGATTAATGGTGCTTGATTATTTTTATGATTAACTTTTTACTTATATTTATATCAGTGTTTGCCTACATATATTTTATATGTAGGCAAACATATAAAAAAGTATGTATATATACATACTTATTATGTGTATATACATATACGTGTGTGTGTGTGTGTGTGTGTGTGTGTGTGTCTACCATCGTCATGCCTGGTACCACAGAGGCCAGAAGAGGTTCTATCCCTGGGTCTGAAGTTACAGATTGGTTTGAGCTTCTATGTGGGTATAGGGAACTGAACTTGTGTCCTTGGAAGAGCAGCAGGTGATCTTAATGTCTGAGCTATTGCTCCACTACCAGTTGGTGGTGCTTTTAGTTAATCTTCAGAGGAAGCCATTTAAACAGCAGATACTTTTGTGTCTGTGGGCATATTGATATCCATTTGCATTTGTAGTTGTTTTCTTCTGACGAAGTGGCTCTCTGAGCACTCTGTCTCCTTCCTGTTCCATGCACATCACCCAGATATGTAACCACCTTTCTCACATGTATGGTGTGCTCATGCTGCACGGCCCCATTGTGGGCAGACAGAACACAGACGCTTTCAACAAGCAAGCTAGGAATGCGTGAACTGAGTCCTGGGGGCAGCCGCTCTATTTCTGGGGTGGTTCTTTGACTTTAGTGATGTGGGTTCCTGTCCTGGGGGTGCCTCTGTGATGATGATGAGTGTGGGACTCAGGTTTTGGGCGTTGAGGGAGACATTGCTGCTCCTCTCTGCACCCTCAGTGTATTGGTCCCCTTGTACCTGACTCTTGTTGGGCATTTTCATGTTTATAAAAGGCACAGAAGAGTAATTGATATGAAGGAATCTGGATTGCCAGATTTCCAACATGTGGAAGGGACACAGTATTTTTTTTCTTGGTACATGATCCATATGCCATATGGAATTGTCTTCAGCTCTTGCTAGAATTTTCTGTAGATTCCTTTCATTCATTTCCTTTAGAAGTCTGCTTGATAATCATGTGTGCTATATGGTATACACTTTTCTTTGTTTTCCCTGAAGGTTGAGTGCAGGGCCTTGTACAGGCCAAGTCCTTGCTTCACCACGGAGCTGCACCCCAGCTCCTTGTAGCAGGAAGGATCGCACAAGGACAAGCACTCTTTGACCGGAGGGTCCCACAGGTTTGATGTCATCTACCTTGAGGATAAACATGGCATGGCACTGGTGTCTTCAGAACAAAAATCTAATTCTGGAGGAAACAGTGCTTAAAGCAGCTATTGGATTTTACAATGGAGAATTTCAGATAAAATCCATTCTTGAGAGTGGTGGTAGGGTGGGCCTGTCAGATCCAAGCTGATAATCAGAGATGGAAAGATCACAGCAAGCTGATATGTGATGAGAGAGAAAAGGAGCTTAGTGCCATAGGCTGGGGAAGGCTGTGGTGGGAGGAGTGAGTTGGCGAGACAGACTCAGGGCTCAGGCTCAGGGCTCATGCAAAGGTTAAAAAGACTGCATACTTTTCCTTTTTTCATACACTGTGTGCTGTTATACATGAATTTCATATATGCATGCGCATATACATGTGTGTGTGGGAGCTCAAGGTGCCCCCCCCCACCATTTCTTTGAGGCAGAGTCTCTCTGTCTCACCAGGATCTCACCCGCACCACTAGCCTTGCTAGTCAGCTTGCTTGAGGAGCCCGGCTCTGCCTTGGGCTGCCACACCTACTTGTGGTTTACTTGGGTTGTGAGGATTTCAACTCTGATTCTCTTGCTTGTGTTGTGAGCACATTTACTGCCAGTCCATCTCCCTAGCCTTAGACTGCAGTTTCCTCTCATGCGAGGTCTGTAAAGGCAAGGTGTAGTTTCGAGAAATGGACAGTTAAACTACAGAGATGGTCAGTGAAGACAAAAATGAAGTGCCAAGTTCAAGGGAACTAAAAAGGCCTCAAGTGAGAGAGACCCTCATGTAGATGTATCTTTGTGAACTTAGAGCACTGTGCACCAAGGATATACCATACGGATCATAAAAGGAAAAGCGAGCTAGGATGATAAACTCCTCATTAGCATCTCTCATTTTCCAGATGTGGTGGCACATGCCTATAATCTCAGTCACTCAAGAGGTGTCACCAGGAGTTACATGAGTTTATGGCCACATTATGCCACTCAGCAAAACCTTGTGCCAAAACAAATAAAAAAACAAAAACCTGCCAACCACATCCAACCTACCGACCACCCAGATAACTAACAAAACTGAGCAGCGTCAGTTGGTAGTGGACAGTAAAACATTCCCTCCAAAATGGAAGGGAGTCATTTCTCAGCTTGGGCGTCTGCGTTCTGCTAGGCTGGCGAGGAGCAGGGAATGGTAACCACAGACACATTTGTTTGTGTAGATTTAAGCCAACAATAGAAATAGAAATGATGACCAAACCACACTGGGCTTTCCCATGATTTTAACATGCCAGAGGGGAACAGATGGAGAAGACTCAGGTCCCAAGCTCCCCCTCTGTCATTAGCGTGCTTTTGGGCATGATAGAAGAACCATAGACATGAATGCAAAGATGAGTCAAACTTGACGCTGTCCCTTTTGCTTTGCAGAAGAAAGCACATGTGATCTTTAAACTTGCTAATTAAAGTACATTGAAGCACGGGGGTGTGCATCTCGCTTCAGCCTGTCTTTGCAGAGTAGATGTCTCTCATCCAGGGACTTGTTAGACATGAGGCTTGAACACCCCTTGCAGAAGCCATGGATGACAATAGGAGAGGCAAAAGGGCAAGGAGAACCAGCAATCAGACGTTGATGTGCTGGCACACAGAATAGTTCTATTTGAGGTTTTGTAAAGACCTTGAGGAATAAATGTGAGAATTAGGTAACGGTCAGTGTAGGAAGAAGGAAAGATATCTTCAAATATTGGCAGATAGGTAAGGGGTTTAGATATAGTGAATTTTCCTGAGTGCCTGGACCAGGCAGTAGGGGTTCCGTGACAGTCCTTTAGCAAGGCCACTTTAGGGGCAGTTAAGGATTTTAATGGTTGGATCTGAATTCATCTGATAGCTGCCTTATACCAAGTGAGCATCGTGGGATAGTAATTCATTAGTTAATATTTAGCAATTTCTTCACTATGGGGTCAATTTTTTTATAATATAAATCTAGCTTTCAAAACACATTTTCAACAGTGGATGTAGATGCAGCTCCACAGTTTCTGTTGCTATGGAAGAGCTTATACATTTTCAATTTTATACTTGCATCTGCTGAGATCATTTATATTATTTCTCCCAACTTTGTGCTCTTTTCTCTTAAAAGTTTTACAAATAATATAGTTAAATGCATGCATTGCCTCTGATTTAATATAAAATACATCTGTATTGATGAAGTTCAGATGATCTGGCATGATAGAGTCTGGTGTGGCATTCTGTGGTCAGCTTAATTAAGCACACCATTCTCTCCACTGTTGGTAGAGTCGGGGTGGCGATTGACGGGGGTCTCATTGTCCGGATTTATTTTATTGGGAAGCTGAAGTGGTTGTTTCCACTGAGTGCTGCTACAGAATACTAACGAAAGGAGATAAGCAAGTGGAATGCTTGCCCTAGCAACTCCCTTGGTTGTTAGAACTTTAAGGGTATATTTTAAAAACTCTCGCTCATTCCTCCTCAGTTATAAACAGGAAGCTGCACCCCTCTTCTCCACGACATACACAGTGTGGCCTGTCTTTGTGTGAGTCATCACGCACTTGGAGTCGGGACACTTAGGAAACGGCCATAGCCAAACCTGGGCCTGTGGGCCTTTGACTCAGTTCCTTGTCGACTTTTGCTAATTTGAGAAAAAAAGCCAGTTTAAGAATACCATTTATCGCTGGGCGTGGTGGCGTACACCTTTAATCCCAGCACTTGAGAGGCAAAGGCAGGTGAATTTCTGAGTTCGAGGCCAGCCTGGTCTACAGAGTGAGTTCCAGGACAGTCAGGACTACACAGAGAAACCCTGTCTCGAAAAAAAAAAAACCACACCAAAAACCAAATAAATAAAAAATAAAAAGAACACCATTTCTCTTGCTGCACCCAAGGTCTATGTTTTTGTTGCAGAAAGGTTTGTTTTTGTCCCTCGTGTATGCAGATAACATTAACAGGAAGAAGTAACTATAAAGATGCATATAATGCATGTTTGAGTGCTTGAGGCTACATCTCTGTTATTTGGTGACAGTATCAATAAAGTCCCTACTAAGCGCATGGCATTTTGCTCACGTTTGGGCTTTTCATTCCCTTTACTCTACACAGCATCTCTGTGCACATTTAACGTTCCTTGCTTTGACATCTAGTGGCCTAAAGATGGCGTCTGTCTGTGTAAGTCCAACCGTGCCTCCTTCTCTACGGACCTTATGTTATGGCTGATCTGCCTTCCCCTCTGAGTACATTATTTATCTGCAGTGGTGATGGATTGGTCCTGCCTTGATTCAGGGAGTGAGCCATGAGAAGCAGCGGCTTCCCTCTCACGGTGCACTTAATTGTTCCGTAAAGCACAGCTGTCTCACCCAGTCATAGTGTCTCAACTGTAAGTTCTTTCTTGATTCTTTCCAATTCATTTTCTGCTTGGGAGCTTTTGTAATTCAGCAGATAAAAGGGGAGACACACATCAGAACCCAACTTCCCTTCATCTCGAAGCCTCTGCCTTTATGATACTGTCTAAATGTCCTGTTTTGCTTTGAGATAGGGTCTCATTATGCAATGCAAGCTTATCCAGAGCTCACTCCGTAGCCCAGGCTAGCTTTGAATACCCTCTTCAGCTTTCTGAGTGCTGTGTTCATAGCATGCACTACCATACCCAGCTTATCACTGAAACTTTTTGCCAAGCCTCCTGGATCTCTGTGTATGAGCTTGGCCTTCGTGGCTCAGATCTATAATCCCAGGTTCTTAGGAGGATCAGGAGGTTAGGGCTAGCATGAGCTACAGAGTTTGTTTGAGGTCGGCTAGGATACCTACTAAGACTCCATCTCAAAAATAAAAAGTAAACAAATAAGTGGAGATATAGCTTAATGCACTTTCTGGTGTGTGCATAAGGCCCTAGGTTTGAGCCTCAGTTATAAGGATCTCTGTGTAGAGGTGGACCCTGGCTTTAAGTGTTGATCTATCTAGGGGTTCTCTCCTTCATCTTCTCTTGATCTAGCACATGGGTGACTTTTTCTGCTCTGACGAACATGCCATTCTCTCCACCTTGAGGATCAAGACTTTTGTGCATAGTGCTTAGGAATGTACACTCTGTATTCAGGGCAGTAGTTAGCTTTAACTCAGGCTTATTATTTGAATGACTATTGAAAACTATTAATAATCTATAAAAAGGCAATAAAAATTTAAATCTATAAGAGAACAATAAGATAGGCAGATGTTGCCTGAATCCCCTGAAATAGTCCCTTAAAGAGCTGTATTAACTTGCTAGTCCATTGTAGGAGATAGGGAAGTGTTAGGCGTCAGTAGTGTCTTTGTTGTCGTTCCTGTGGTTCATGTGGAACTTACTGAGACTCTAAGGGTGGTCTTGTGTTACTTCACTTTATAAAGATGGTTTCATTCATCTGGTTTGTCCCTTTTAAAAATTGGCTGCAGGTCCTTTATCTTACTTTATCATTTATCATTAATTCAGCCATTTCCTTGTGTTATGTATGTGTGCACTTGTGACTACACACATGTGTGCTGATTGGTGTTAAGATCAGGGAACTACTATTGGGAATTGGTTCTCTGTGGTCACTTTGTGGGATCTAGGAGTCAAACTCAGATCACCATGCTTGTGTGCGAGAGTTCTACCCTCTGAACCATTTCACTGGTCCTATTTAATTTTTAAAATTCCAGTTTTGAGCCACTGCTTCTGTTTTATGCACTTCTGGGGATTGAACTCATGGCAAGCACTTTATGAACTGAACTACATCTCCAGCCTGTCAAGTATACTTCGTATGCTTTATGAAGAGATCGATGCACATGGAAAGAAACAAGGACCTTAGAGCAGAAGTCTCAGAAGTTGGCAGCTATGAAGGCTCTGATTTAGCTTAGTTCACCTTGAGTGGGAAGTCCTTCTCTAACAGTCTTCTCATGACCATGGAGAATTGCAAAAACATTCTGGGCTCTTGAGAGTGTAGATGCCCTAAGCCCAGGAGCTGCCAGTTGAGTGGCAAGGACTATTTCTGTTCAGGTGCAGGAGAGATGGGAGCTAGGATGCTAGTGGCCAGCCTTTCTGAAGAAGCCCTTCGGAGGACTTGAGAAACCAATCTGAAGTAGGCAGTAGCATCACAGAAGCTGAAAGAGGCAGTGGCAGGATGGCCATGCTGCCTGAAGAAGACATTCTTGAAGATAGTGGGCGTGGTGCCCAGCTGCAGAGCAGACACTCTGGCCACAGTTGAGTGCAGCAGCCATTTTTCCATGAACTGTGGAGGCATACACAGCATTGGTTACTCCCACTGTGGTGGTTTAAATGAGAAATGCCACCCCCCGCCCCCCGGCTCCTGTATTTGTTCAAATACTTGACCCACAGTTGGTGTTGCTGTCCTGGGAGATTATGGAACCTTTAGGAGGTGGAGCATTACTGGAGGAAGTATGTCACTGTGGATAGCCTTGCTCTGCTTTCTGTTTGTTTTCTCCCTCTCCCCCTCCCTCTCCCCCTCCCCTCCCCTTCCCCTCCCTTTCTCTCCCTTCCTACTCCTTCCCACTCCACTTCTTCTTATGTGGATAAAAATGTGATCAGTCAGCTTCTTTGCTGTATCTGCCTGCCACCATACCATACGTTCTCCACTATTAATGGTCTCCATTCCACCAACACTGTGTGCTAAACTGAAGCCCTTCTTTCCTAACTTTCTTTTGATCATGATATTGTGTCTCAAGAAGAAGAAAGTAAGGAATAAACATATCTAGTAGAAAAAGATCACTAGGGGGTATAAGAGAATCTCTCTCTCTGAGTTTGCTAATAAAAGTCCAAAACCCAAGGGTGAACTTGTGAGATACAGGTTTTTCACGGTACCATGGAAAATCCTAAGACACACTTCACCATGTGTATCTGCCATTTTGTCTTTACATCTTGTAAGCAGAAAGGCTTTGCCAATGCTTCTAATATTTCTCTGTTTACAATATTGTAGATAATATAAATAATTGATGGTGAATTAAATGGAATTTGTAACTTCTGAGACTTTCCAAGGGACTCCTCAGCCTCCTCCTCAAACTCTCCCTCTTCCTCAGCTGTAGCGTCCTGGTACTGCTGGTACTTGGACACCAGGTCATTCGTGTTGCTCTCAGCCTCAGTGAACTCCATCTCATCCATGCCCTCACCTGTGTACCGGTGTAGGAACGCCTTGCATGGGAACATGGCTGTGAACTGCTCTTGAGATGTGTTTGAACAGCTCCTGAATAGTGGTGCCGTTTCCAATGAAGGTGGCGGACATTTTTAGGCCCCGAGGTGGAATGTCACAGACAGCTGTCTTCACATTGTTGCAGATCCACTCAACAAAGTAGCTGCTGTTCTTGTTTTGGACGTTAAGCATCTGTTCGTCCACCGCATTCATAGACATGCGGCCCCTGACACAGTACCCACAGTCAAGTGGCGCCCATGGATCTCAGGCAGCCATCAGTTCTTGGCATCAAACATCTGCTGGATGAGCTCAGGAACTGTCAGGGCACGGTACTGCTAGCTTCCCTGGCTGGTCAAGGGGGCAAAGCCAGGCATGAAGAAGTGCAGGCGAGGGAAGGGTACCCACCGTGTTTATAGCCATTTTCTGCAGGTCATCATTTAGCTGGCCAGGGAATCGCAAGCAAGTGGTTACCCCACTCAGGCGGAGGACACTAGATGGTTCAGGTCACCATAAGTGGGTGTGCTCAGCTTTTGGGTTCTGAAGCAGATGTCATAGAGTGCTTCATTATCAATACAATAGGTCTCATCTGTGTTTTCAACCAGCTGGTGGACTGAAAGGGCGGCATTGTAGGGCTCAACCACTGTGTTGTGCCACAGTTGGGTTGTTTAATTCTGTTTACTATTAGGCACACCATGAGAAGGGCTGCGTGAACCTGTCCCTGACCATCTCCCCTGGAAGGACATCTGAAGTACTCACGTAGCTGATGCAGAAAACAGCCTCAAGGCAGCAGAGATCAGAGCACCATTACAAAGAGGGGTCTTTATCCTTTAGTAGCCATTCAGGTCAAGGCTGCTTGAGGGCTCACCTAGTTTCAGGTGGTAATCGTGTGTTAATGAGCATGTTTCCTTCATTATTTTCTTCTCTTAGAACGGTACCGCATTCAGAGCGAACAGTTTGAAGATCTCTGGCTCATAACCAATGAACTCATCCTCCGCCTTCAGGAACATTTTGAAAAACAGGGAACCAAAGACTTTTCGTGTTCTTTTTCTGGATGTGTGCCCCTTCAAGAATATTTTGAGTTGATTGATCATCATTTTGAGGTATGATATTAGACCAAATGGCCTTTACCAGAATAATAAACGAAAGAGCAAGAGATGCTATGGAAGAGAGAGTGGTATGCTGTGAGTCGTTTTTAAGTGGATGGTAGACTGTGCTCAGTTACTGATCAGCTGCAGATGTTTGCAGAGTGGCAGGGTGTAGCCTGGTTTGTGGCCTCACCTTCAAACATGGCTGATTGGATTCTCCAACATGTAAACTTAACCCTCGACCTCAAAAACCCATGGTTAAAACTGCTTGAGTTTATCATCCCGAGTAATTCACCCAGGGCATAAATGAGGTGTGATTGTAAGGAGATATTTCTTTTTTTAATCCCTAACAAGCACAGCAGAGCTTCTGCGTTGGAATGACCATGTTAACCATGGGAAATGCTCCTCTGCACCTGGCATGATGGCTGCCTAGTAAACTCTGAGTAGTTAAATGTACAAATCTCAGTCCGACAGTGTCTCCGTGGCTCTGAACATTCTCCTACTTGCTTGGAAGTTCTGTTAGAGTTTATGTCGGGTTCTCTTGAGTGTCTCAGTAATATAATTTCCACATCCTTGGGAGATCCTTGGTATCTGCAAAGATTCATGTTTCCTGGATGGATGGGCACTGAGTTCTGCATTACGTCACAGGTGCACTCACTGAGTGGGCACTGAGTTCTGCATTACATCACAGGTGCACTCACTGAGTGGGCACTGAGTTCTGCATTACATCACAGGTGCACTCACTGAGTGGGCACTGAGTTGGTATGCATTACGTCACAGGTGCACTCACTGAGTGGGCACTGAGTTGGTATGCATTACGTCACAGGTGCACTCACTGAGTGGAATCTGAACACATTCCATAGGGGCTGTTAAAAAGAAGGCAATTTCGAGTATCTAGCACTTGTTACTAGGGTGACTATGTTTTTTAAGATTTTGCTTTATTTTTATTTTATGTGTACATATGTGGTCCTCAGTGTATATATATGTATCACATACATGCAGGTACCCTTAGAGAGGCCAAAAGCCAGTACCAGGTTCCCTGAAACTGGGGTTGCAGAAACTGTGAGCATTGCTTCTGGGACCTGAATTTGGGTCCCCTGTAAGAGCAGGAAGTACTTGTAGCATTGAGCTATCTCTCAT
This sequence comes from Mus caroli, assembly GCF_978045245.1. Taxonomy (NCBI): domain Eukaryota; kingdom Metazoa; phylum Chordata; class Mammalia; order Rodentia; family Muridae; genus Mus; species Mus caroli. The sequence goes on from NW_028227266.1 coordinate 19,686,709, forward strand.
TCCCCTGCAGCTATTGTTCTTCAAGGAGTTCAGCCCATTTTGAGGTTACATCAGGTGTCTTCTCTACTCCTTTTATTTATTTATTTATTTTTTTTTTGAGAGAGTCTCTCCCCTTTTCAGCTAGACTGGCTGGCCAGCTAGGCTCGGGTCCCCGAGCCTCACTCCAGGCCTTGTGGCTTTTTATGTGGGGATCTGAACTGAGCTCCTCAGTCTTCCAGCAGACGCATTCCCCATTAGCCGTCTCCCCAACTTAGCTATGGTTATTTTGTGGGTTAATATGTATTTGACTCAATTGTAGCACCAAAATTGACAGTTTGGGTGCATGTATTGAAATACTTTATATGAAGACATTTTGAATTTTAACATTTCAGCATAATTATGGATATCCATATATAATTTTTATATATTTAATATAATTGTATATATAATAAAAATGTAATAATATTTATATATGTCTTTTTTTGGAATATTGGGAAGTGGAAGTATGGGTCTTGTACATAGTAAGCAAATGTTTTGGCATGAGCTACATTCCCAGGCCCCTTATATTGTTTTTTGCAAATATTGTTTCTAGAATAGGTTTGCAGAAGCTGTATGCTGAAGAACTGAGATAATTTTATTCTTCTAGGATATATTTTAAGAAATCCTTGCTTGACTGTGGTTTATAAAACAGAGTCCACAGAGAGACAATTCTAAATCTATGTTCATAACATTTAAAATAGAGATTGCTGTGTTTTGCTGGCTAATAGGTTTGCCATACACTTTTCCCTCCCGGGTTCTTGGACAGGGACTCCACAGTGTTTCCGTATCAGGCTCTTTCCTTTGGGGGAGAGGTTTGGCACTTTGATTTGTTACACACACAGGGATAATGAGTTTTCTTCCTCTACTCCCTGTTTCCACTGTCTGTTTCCCGATATAAATAATTTCTTAAACTTTTAATCAAGGTAGCTTCTAGAATTTAGGTTGCTTTGTGTAAACAAGGAAACAATTTCTGTCTGTTTTACTCATTGCAATTCTTGGTTTTGAGCCTCACAATGGATAATTATTTGCAAAAGTACTACAGTTCTTTTATTTTTGTAATTGCTGTTATTACTGATGTGTGCATGCTGTGCAGGGGAAGTGTGGGCATCTGCATGCAGAGCCAGAGGCTGGCTTGGGACTTGGCTCACTTCCTTCCCTGTGGCTTGTGAGGTCAGATAGTCAGGCTTGTTCAGTGAGCACTTTTACCCACAGCGCCATCTTTCCAGCCTCCAGGCCCCTAAATTATGAAGTTCTGATATTGAAAAACCGCGTAATCTCTGGTTCATGCTACACATTGAATGGCATCCTGGTTGATACCTGCATATCAAGGAAGTCCTTTTAGTATCGTGTGTTCATAGACTCAGAGAATAACGTGGAAGCAGATCTCAAGTAGGTGAGTTATAACTGGTCTGGCATTCTTCTTAGAACAGGGTCTCCTATGTCCCAGGATGCCTACAGATCCCATGCACCCGATGGTAAATGCGGTTTACACCTTGTGAGCCCTCGACCTTCACTTGTGGGTGTTGGGATTGCTGGTTGAGCACTACCCTGCCTGGCGTACACAGTACTAGGAATCAGACCCTGGGTCTCCGGCACTTTAGGAAAGTCCTCTGACTGCTGAGCTACAGTTCCAGCACCTTTATTTATTTAAAAGTTTTAGTTCTTAAAATTAATTTTGTTACTTTTTTATGCTGCCCATGTATTCTTTTTATTTTTTGAGATTATAATTAGATTATATTTTTCCTTTCCCTTTTCCAAGTTCGCCCATGCGCCCTTGTTCACTCTCCTTCAGACTTACAGCCCTGTGCATATAAATACATGTATGTACAGGTGCACTGCTATGCATAATAAGAGATTAGAGTCCATATAAAGTTACCCATGTGCACATTTCAGAGCTGTCTGTTTGGCATTGGGCAACCCGTTGGTGAGCTCTTTCCTGGGAAGAGCACCTCTCCTGCTCTCAGCTGTCCTCGGTTGCCCGAGTGCTTTGTGTAGGGATGAGGCATTGTGGTCTTTCCTCGTTGGTGCTGTCCTTGTTCAGCTCATGCTTGGGGAGTCACGTTGGTGAGACTTTATGGGTGTAGCTTCTGTTATGACTAGGAGACACAGTCTCACGGCAAACTTCCGGATCCACTGGCCCTTACAGTCTTTCAGCCCCTCTCTTCTGCAGTGTTCTGTGAGCCTCAGGTGTGGGAATGTTCTGTGGGTGTATGCAGTAGGACTGGACTTTACAACTCTGCTTATTGCTTCATTGTGGTTTTTGTAGTGGTCTCTCCATCTGTCTTAAAGAAAAGTTGTCCTTGAGGAGGGAAAACTTATCTGTGGGTATGAGGACACGTGTTAATAGATTGTTGTTAGGAATTGTGCTGAGTAGTAAATTGGTGGTTTCAGGTTCTTTTCTAGTAACCAGAGTTCACTAGCACTGGGTAGTTAGCCAGGCTTCCACTACCAGGCAGTGCTTCCTGTTTGTTAAATGGGGTTACGTTCAATTAGAGAGCCTTTGGTTACCACCCAGGTATACGTGCCACTACTGCACCAGTAGGGTAGGGTCAGCATGTCTTGCTGTTTGTCAGTGTGCTTCAGAGATATCATAATTGGGTAGGACTCTTTGTGCCTCCATCCCTTGGAAGTTTGTATAGTGCTTTCGGGTACCACAAAAGCTAGTGCTCAGGTAGAAGGCAGTTCCAGCTCAGGGGTTTCTGGGCCCTGTTTTGGAAAGGAATCAGTAATAGGCAGTTACCTTCCACCTCTGGTGGGTAACCAAAGGCAGTAGCAGTAGACGTATGTTTTGAGAGTTTCTTTGACATCCCTGGCCAAGAATTCAAAAGAGGGCTTCTCATGTGTGGAACTGTGTTTTTTGTTAGGTCGTTTCTGGCTCTTAGTGGGAGTCCCATCAGCCTAGATTAGAAAAGACAGACAGACAGACAGACACACACACACACACACATATATATATATATGTAATCTGTATGTGTGTACAGGTACATGTATATGTATAAAATATATATCTATACATATATGTTATATATATTTAATGATCCTTTTACACACACAGATTTAGTCATGGAGTTACGTGTGTTATAGCTTTGTTGTATAAACAGTTAACACTGTGATTCCTGTGGCTTTCTCAGGAATCCTCACTGTTTTTTCACCCACCTCTCTGTCTTCTGTTACCTCCCTGCCTTCCCTAAAGAGTTCCTTCCCCATTTCCCTGTCTGATTACTCATGCCCTGCTCCCCCCGTCTTTGGTGTGTACCTCCTTCCCTTCCCATTTCCTGATCCAGTCATCTCTACTCTGCCATTCTCCTCTCGATGGAGTTCCAACTCCCCTGTCCTAAAAAGGGTTTAATACATTTTAAATTCCAATATTTAAG